>NW_023998464.1:7782435-7847096 GCF_014805625.2 Glossina fuscipes | reverse complement strand
TGGAGGGAGGGTTAAGTTGACATGTCAGCGTCTCCGTCGAGAAGGTCGCTAAAGGAATTTTTCGTGAATGTTTTATTCTTACCAGCAGAATAATCTGTATTTAGGTGATTTGGTGCATTTGAAGAGCAACGGGTTGGCGCACGTGAATAATTTGAAATTGAAGGTTGATTAATGGATGAAAGAATGGGTTCATTACCACTTGTGATTTGTTGAGTAAAGTTGAGACCTGGAGATTCTGGAGAATTTGGTATATTAGACTTTAGCATATATGTTGTTGTTTGGATTTTTTCAATATTTGCAGTTGCTTTGGTTTTTTCAATATTATCTTTGGCAAGTGATGTAACTGGTTTCGCAATATAATTTTTGGTTAATGGTGGAACAGTTGCAGTTAAAGTCTTACTAGGCTCGATTTGCGAGGCAACAGCAGCGTAGGTATTACTTTTGCCAATTCCATGGGCTACAGATGGATTTCTTTCCCGGTATGTGCGTCGCGCTTCGCCCATGCTACAGTAATTTTCTGTTTTGATTTTTAATATTTCACGCATCTGTACAAAACGTGGGCATTGTTTGTCTAACGCTGAGTGTTGATCATTGCAATTTATGCAGAAACTACGGGTACAGCTTTCAGTATGTGGAGGATGACCACAGTTAGCACAAGATGCAGCATTAGTGCATCTTTTTGCCGTATGACCCAGGCGTTGGCAATTTTTACACCTCATAGGATTTGGGATGTATAGTTCTACTTTACATTTATACCACGCCACATCAACTGTTCGCGGTAATCGGTAGCGATCAAAAGTTAAAATAACCCTTCCTGTAGGAGAGCGTGTTTTTCCGTCATCATTTAGTTTGGTGAATTTATATACTTCAGTCACTCCTTGAATGCCCATTTCGCGAACAATTTCATCTTCCGGCACATGCTTTAAGCAAGGGGCACAAATTACGCCTCGAACCGAGTTAAGTTTCTCATGTAGTTTGGCTGAAATAGCACATAGATTAGCTAAAGATTTGGCCTTTATGAGCTTTTCGGTTGCGCGCGGGTTCCCAGCGAGGACCAGTAAATTCTTATCGCGTAGAATCGAGATGGAGTCGATGTATGTTGTAATGCTATCTAGAGCTTTTTTTATAGCAAACGGGCTAATTTGGGAAATTGTTATTCGAGCATCGGTTGAAGAAATAACAATATATTTTTTATCAATAGGGGTTATATCGGTGATTGGCAACAACGGAAAATCGGAATTTTTACTTTTTTTTCTTTAGGGGAATGTATCACGTAACAGATGAAATCTATTCGAGTTTTTTCTGGCGGCCCCGGGGTCATTATGCCTTATTATTGTCTATTGCTTATTATTTGTGAAATAACCACTCACTTCAAAAGGTTTGGGAAACTACTGAATAAAAAGTCAGATGTTTTTAATTTTTTTTTTTTTAATGTATTTAAAGGAAAACACGTACGATATCCGCGATGAACACTTTTCGCAATGAACACACAGAAAGTTCAATAGATTATAATAAGTTTGAGAACTTTTAAAAATGTATAACGCAATAAAGAAATTAAATTACAAAAATTTTTCCACAAAGAGAAAAATATGACCACAGCGCTTGAACAGAGTTGCCGATTGATTAAATATTTAACTGGTTCGTAATTGAGTATTTATTGAAATAGAATTTGAACTTGAAAATGTATGTCAGCAAATACAACAATCTTCCTGGAGAGTTGATCTCTATTTTCTTCTATTCTTCTTCTTATTATTCTCAAGCAAAACTGCAACTTATAAATGCCCTCTGCGACGTTTATCTTTTAGATATTTTTTAAAGACGCTATCAGAAAAGTTGGGTATATAAATATTTTAATGCATTTGTAAAAGATAGAAACATGCATCAAAGTGGTGTTGTGTCTCGGCAGCTTTTAGCGCCAGAATCACTGACTGATTGTGAATGGCATTTTTGGATATAAGCCGTATTGCGGATGGCATTTTGATCATAATTTATGCAGAATTTATGCAGATATTGGTTGGTTTTTTTTGTAAGCAATGTTTTTACATTGAAAAAAAACGCTAACGGATTTCAGAGAGAAATCAAAACAAATCAAAGCATTTTGCAAGTGTATTTGATAAAGCGAAAAATTACCAAAAAGCAAATCAAAGCATTTAACAAGTGTGTTCGAAAAATTTTAAAATTACCAAAAAAAATATTGTTATTAATAAAAAAGTAAAATTATAAAAATTAAAATAAAATTGTATAAATATTCTTCATGTAGTTTAAGGGAGTGTCAAAACAACAAAGCATTAATAATTTTCACTGTGTTAAATAAATTTAACATTTAAAAACTAGGTGTATAAGAAATGAACTTTAAAAAATATAAGAAAATTGTAAGAAATTAACAGTAAGTACATTTTATTAATGTTTTTATTACGTATTCGATAAAAAGAACACTGCGCGGTGCTTCAGAATTTTGCTTTGAAAAAATAATTTTTTTCTCGTATAAGGAAAAAGAAAAGCGATTTTTAAACATAGACTAGTTAGCCAATTTTGACAATTTATCAATATGGCATGAAAAATTGCATTTTAATTGAGTCTGTGTTTTGCCGACGGCTTTGTGCTTTTTTGGTCTGTTATTTAACAGAATTGAACCCCTTTTGTCGGTAAAGCTTGGTATTTGGTCTGTTATTTAACAGAATTGAACCCCTTTTGTCGGTAAAGTTGGGTATTTAACATAGCTGATTGGCGTTAACATTTAAGTTGTTGTTAAGTTGGGCTTTTAACCATTTATTTATTATAAGCGACTCTGTGCTTTGCCTTTCAACAGGGAATTTAGCGAGGACTTTGTTTAAAAATTATCACGGTTTAATTCTAAGCTAACTTGTAAAATTATTATTATTATTGTTATTATTATAAATTTAGCCAGAGAATAAATTTTTTTCTCTTAAAGCGCTAGCAAAAAAAAAACTCTACCGCACTTGAGATTTGAACCCACTATATATACATCTAGAGATGATGATAGAAGAGGAGATGATGGAAGAGCAAGGAAAAAGAATCGGAAGCAATCAGGAAACCATTAAAAAGAATAACAATTTCTTTTATATATATTTTTATATATATTATATAAATAAAGCTATTTATTTTATTTATATTTAAATATAAATTATATAAATTAATATACAGCAACAGGAAAGGCCAGTTTGATTTTCCCAATGACAAATCAAAGCATTTGAAAAAATATTTTTTGCTGTAAGCTCCAACTAGACGATGGATTATTTAAAATTAAATTTTGGATTTAATGACAATAAGTGCTTTTTACGAAATTTTGGGACATTTAAAGTCGAATGCCCAGTTTGGTTGGATTCATTATTAAGAGCCATTAGTCTTTTTCTGACTGCGGTTGTTCTAAACTTGGATTCCATACTTTTATTCGATATCCGAGCTTTTATATCTTTTAATACAGTTTCATAACCCGTTTCCTGCAAATCGTCTTGAAATTCTCTTAGAATATTTTGTATGGATATTTTGCTCTCTTCCGATATGGAGATTTTTTTACTATTCGCTGGTTGAAAATATGCAGAAATTAAAATAAAATTATAAAAATTAGCATCAAAAAAGTATGAGGAATATCAATGCCATACCTTGATTTATCTGCTTATTTTCTTGGAACTTATATATATTGGGAGAGTTATTGATCTTCTCGTTTTGATCTAAGATTATGGAGGCCAACATGTCATTGTCATCTTCATCCCAATTTTCACTTATGGTTGGTTGTGTACACAGAAAAAGTCCTTGTTAAAAAGTTTGTAAAAAAGTTGCTCACAAAAGGTACAAACGTATTTTTATTGCGTTACCCTAATACTTTTTTAAAATGTATTCCTTCTCTCGGAAGCAGAAGAAGTAACAAAATAAACACATATTGAAAAATCTGCATAAGCAATAAGAAGTAAGCAAGATCAGAAACAAAAACCTTTTTTGTGAGGCGCTTATGTAAAAAGTTCGCTTAACAAAATTTATTTGCTTCCAAGCGTAATCGTTTCATGTCAAAAGTCCCGTTTACCTTCGCTAAACCACAACAAATTTGAAACGTTATAGTCGGCGTAGCCTTTTCATTAAATACCCTACCTATCGGTGAGCCTAAAATAATACTTCGCCTATCTTTACCGGAAAATATCAATAATTGTACCTTGTTGCTATGTGAAGCATTACTTGCAATCAAAGTTCTTAGTATTAAACTTTATATATACATACATACTTATATATATATATATATTTTTTTTTTTTTTTATATGTATAAACAAAGAGAGAGTTGTCAGATAAGTGCGTTATCTCATCCAAATTTTCCACATCCATTTAGTGTATGAAGAGTTTTTCTCATGTAATCGCTTCTTTCAAACGGATTAATATGCGGGATATGGTCATCTAAAATTTCTCTAGCGTTCGCTTCTTAACCACTTGTCTAGGCATAAGTAGCATGGAATATCAAGAAATTTGTTGGGCAATAATTATGCCAGCCATTGGAACGAATACTTGAATCATCACTTCTCATGCGAGTTTGGTTTTACATAGGAATGGTTTGTCAACACGACAAAAATATTAATGAAATTAAACATTTGTAAGAGAAAGAGCGAGAGAGAGAGAGAGACAGAGAGAGAGAGAGAGAGAGACGTCAATTATTTCTAGGAATAATTTTAAAAGCTCGAATTAACGCAACAATCGTTTAACTTTTTTGTTTCTTTATATCCGTCCCATGTTATAGAGTATGAAAATTAATTTTTTTCTTTGCAAAAAATTTATATGGGATTTTTCTTAAGGTTTGAGAAACATTAACGACTATGTACAGATTCAAAGTTCAACACCGTCCGGCAATGGTTTTTCCAAAAAAAAAAAAAAACGCACCGCAATTGTTCAAAAAAGATACGGGATTCCTTCCGGTATTTGAAAATATCTTTCAATATTACAGCCCTTCGGTTCATCATCTTAACTCAACATCCAAGCAGAGAAAAAATATTGCAGCTTTTAGAAAATCGCTTAAGAATGCCTTTTAGATGGACAAAAGTAGAAAAGGCTCCGGGAGTCGTAACGAACGAAATGGAAAAGTCAAAATTAAGATGATTTTTAATGATTAATGCTCAATGCTTTGCTCCTGGCTTAGCTAAAGCTGTTTTGTCAGTAAAAATTCTTAAAATAAAATGTGCTCTCAAATAATTGTATTTATTATTTTCCAATTTAGCTTGGAAAAAATGCTTCTCCCCATATACCAGCAGATTGGTGAGCAGATTGTTACGTAAATTCGCCAAGTTGCGTGGTGCTTACGAGCGGGCTGGTAAAGCAGACTACAAAAAGATAGTTGATATACTAAGTAAAGAATTAAACCGGGTAGTAACCGTTGACATGGTGAGACGAGAGTTTGCAAGATTTAGGAGCAATTTGAGAAAACTAAATAAAAAAACTACGAAACAAAAACAAGCAACTTATAGAGCCTACCTATAGCATGGGAATAAACTGGGGTATGAAAGAGCCGTGAAATTGCTTTAAAATTATTATTATAGCGCAGAGGACGTGCGACTTGACGGTCAGCATTACCAAGTTCGCGAACGTCTTCCACCGGAACTTCATCAATAGCGATAAAATAGCAAACATCGGCCGTTGTATACACAAGTAGTGTAGGGTATACAGATTGTATTTTATCTCAGCATAGGCAGTGAAGCACATGGCGTATAGGTAGTCAAGCATGGCTGCATTGCTACTCTAGTCGTTTATGAGAAATTAGTATTTGTTTATATTGAATATTTTAGCAAATGTTCCTGGGACCTGAGTCGCCGGCATTTAGCGGTTGGAAAACACCACCCTCCCCATTAAATTTAGATCTCTGCTTGTTCAGTTAGACAAATCCTCAAGACTTTCATCGAAATTCAAATAAAAAACCACATTTTGTAGAATTAGGTCCGTATCGGACCGTCGAGAAGCTCTACGAAGTCGATATCGTATGGCATGTATAAATTTCTCGAGCATCTGAGAGTAAGCGTCTATACTTGTTTACACTTGTGAATAATTGAGTCTGTATTTGTCTATTAACAATTGTTAAATAAAAAAAAATTTTCAATTAGTTGTTTTCTTTACTATCCGAACATTACTGGTTCCACATAGTTTTTGGTGCCAATATCTTATCCATCTTTAAAAGACGATTTCTCTTCGCTCTCAGTTCCATCCGTTGATACTGGACCAATATAAATATTGTGACAATACATTCTCTTATGTAGAAGAGCGGTAGTCATACATTGTTATTATAGAGTCGGTCTGCTATAAAGAAAGTGGATAGTAGAAGTAGAATATTTGTCTAAATTTTATAACTTATATTGTATAGTAAGGTTATGAAATTGTAATTTGGAGAGTTGTTGCCTGTTTAACCACCAAAAAAAAAAAAAAACATTATAAATTTGAATATAAAGTTAACCATTGACTTTATTAAGGCTCGTGTAAAAAACTTTGAGCTTGAACCTGTTCTGCACAGCCCAATGAATCATCCATTGTTGAAGAAAAATGATTAAATGAAAAATAAGTAAGAACGTTATAGTTGTGGTCTGATTTTCATCATGAAGCGTTGAAAATTAGACCATTTTGTTGTGTGTGTTTCGTTATATGAGATAGAATTTCATTCTATGTAACAACATTCCAAAATATGAGGTTAAACTGAGAACATTTATCATTCGCAATTTTGCTCACTTCACGTAAATTACAACATTAATAAAACGATAAATAAATATTTCCACTTGTGCAAAAACGGGAAAAATCGGCCATGCTCTGTGAATATATTGGAAAAACATTACATTACATTACAGGTTTCCAAACCACTATTTCGCGAAAGTCTGTCATATGAATAGGCGGTGGTAAAGGTATAGCTGCCGGCTTTTCCATTATCTGCTTTTCAATCAATTTTTGTATTTTAAGTGCACGTACCGGTACTACGAAAATTTCCTGAAATTTCGATTTTTTATATTTAAATATTGTCAATTTCAAGTTGGTATCCCAAAGATTATATTGCAGAAATAGTTAATTTTACGTCTTCTTCAACGTTTTTTCCCAAACACATTTGACAGGCAGTAAAAAAATTAAACCAGATGTATAATTAGTATAACAAGGAAAAGTTGCAGCTAAAGATAGCAATCACAAGAAAAACTTTACGATAGGTACAACGAAATATACTTATGATCAAAGAAGTTAATACTAACCTGACTGTTCGATACGTTGCCCTTTTCTTGGTTGCTTTCAGATCGTGTTGTAATATTGTTTTTATATTGGTAAACGGCGTTTGTAGATTACGGGCAAGTTCGGAAGAATGAAAAATGATGAAGGATTTGCTGAGATTTGATGAACGACCTTAGGCTTAAAATGGACAAAACGCAATCGAGGAAGTGTCTTGTATATACTAGATAAGCATAAAGCAGTAGCAGCCATTTAAGGCAAGGGTAGCGCTATGTTGGAGAAAAAGGGATTGTCCCTATATATCGGACGCAGGCGTTACATCAAGTAATAAAAATTGTCTTTGAATGATAAAAAGACAACTTAGGAGGACATTGTCATTGTTATGGCATTTCTTTGCCTTGTGCCATACTTCTGTACATAACACGTTCAATTTCATCATAATCTAGTAAAATAACTACAAGCTTTGTGGTTGCTCGTTGATACCTTGTTGACTTTTGAAGATGCCGTACGCAAACGATCATCGTGCGATGCATTTGACATGGATTTACTACAAAAATTGCATGACAAATTGATTATTCAATTACCTTGAGAAAATATCCAATTAAAGAAGTATAAAGTTCAAGTAAATGATTAGAAAAATTATATTCATTTTATATTAAATAAATGTATATAAAAATAAAATATATATAAAAAAATGATTGAAAAAATGCTTTTTTTTGCTTTGAATGTCACATAAAGCATTAGTTTATATAAACCTCCCGAGCTCCACAAATACCGTAAATAAACCTCCCGAGTTCCACAACCTTCCGAGTTCCACAACCTCCCAAGTTCCACAACCTTTCAAATTCCAAAAATACCGTATGTTATTAATTTTAATCTTAGTCTGGTAACTCTCTCGCGAAGTATAGTTGTCGATATTTTGTTTCGGCAATTAATATTTTAATTTTTTGTTGAATTTCGTGGCTATTTTGCTTTATAGTGTGTGAATTTATAATATACTTTGAGAAGGAAGTGAGCGAATTCAAAGTAATAGAAGTATTTTTTCTTTACGCTTTGATTCAATGGATTTTTGCAAACAAAAATTTTGAGCTCTGATATAAATCTCTCTTTTTTTTTTAGTTTTCTCTCTTTTTCTCTGGTTATTTTATCGGTGTTTGTAGTTTGTTTTGCTATTGATCTCTCGTTATAGTGTCAACGTAACGGAGAAGTTTTGCACAAATTGGTTGATAAATTTTTATGTTGAGGATTTTTTTTTGCAATTTGCCTGTGTGTTTCTTCATAATCCACTTCTGTCTTTTAGATTGATATGGAGTGTTTATATACACCTTGTCGCGCAAAAACAGGCCCGGACTCGGATAGTTTCCTTTCTAGTTGGCTCTGCGAACACTTTGGTCATGCAAAGTGTGCCTGTATTCTCGGCCGTCTTGCTGATGCAGTCGCCGACCCTTCTAAAGGCTTAAGATGTCATGTCCTCACTGTAGGCAGCGGGACATTTATTTTTACAAACTTTTCACGGAGACGCGAAATAGTTTCTCGGAATTGAGTAGAAATCTTGGGTCCTTGTGGGAGAAGTTTGAGCTAATTAAGTTTAGGTTTGATGAGTGTCGTTTCATTGAGCACTCATCTTCTACTCGTAGCGTAGCGTGTGGGTCGTCACCTCTGGCTTTCTCCAAATCTAATTCGTTGGTAAAAGTTACCGCTCCCTCTAACTCTAAAATGAACATTAATGTTTCCGATATTGCTGAATCGGTTGGTAACAAAACAGTTACAAACAAGCCGGCAAGTCCTTCGGTTTTAACCTACGCTGAAGTGGCAAGGGTATCTCCTCCCAGAACCGCCACTCACTCTAATCAAGCGCCATCGCCTAAAAATAATGAAAAGAAAAATAAATCATCCTCTCCCCCTGGCTGTTCGCATGTGAACGCTGGTCACCAGACTGGGCAAGTCGCACAAGCTGCTAGTGCAAGGGCGACAACGCCATCTATATTCTCCCCAACTCGTAACTCTCCTACCGTGAACCCCCCTCCTGTTCCAAATAATGACATTTGCTTGACGGCAGTTCCTCCCAGAAAAGCAATATTTGTGTCAAGACTGGCACCTGAAACTTCGGTGGATAACATAAAAAGTTATCTGCCGACGAAAGTCCCATCAGTCAACTTAAAGCGTGTTAGCATCTTCAAAATGGCTCCTTCTCAAGCTAGGGCAATCTCCTCTTTTAAAATATTAGTTCTGACTGAAAACAGTGATATGTTGTTAAACAAATCACTGTGGCCAGTAGGATCCTTAATTAAGGAATTTATCCCTCGAGATCGTCCCCGTAATACCAAAGCAATAGTCCTGTCGCTTTCAAAAAACTAAATGTTTCTTCAGACCCATTATCTCTCATTTATCAAAATGTTAAGGGCCTAAATCCAAAAATTCGTTGTACCTTTCTAAATTCAGTAAGTACGGAGTTTTTCAGTTTGGCCATCACTGAAAACCCGATCTTCATTCGTCGGAACTTTTTCACAATTCTTTCCAAGTCTTTAGAAATGATCGAGTCAATCGCATTGGTAGTGGTGTTTTAATTGCCATATCTGCGTCAGTCCCGTCCAATTTAATAGAATTTCCCACTTCTCCTGACGTTGAATTTATCGCCATTCGTGCGAAAATGTCTAATAAACACCTATTTATAATCTGCTCCTATATTCCCCCAAATTCTGATATCTCCATTTACAAGAATCACGCTGCCCTCATTTGTGTGCAAATATAGCTGCTCCTCCTTTATTAAATTTATTAGGGGAAATTTCAGAGCTTTCATCAACTTCTACAAAACGATTCACAGAGTTTAAGAAATAAATAAAAAGATTACAAAATTTATATATATATATATATATTCTTTTTTTTCATGCTATACATTATATTATTATTATTGTTATTATTACATATATATTTATATAATATATATTGGTTTATTATTGTAATTTATATTATTATTATTATTGTTATTAATTTCGCCAGAGAAATATATTCTAAGAGTAAACTCTTAAAAGCACTAGCATCTAAGGCTATCGGCTTTTTATTAAAAACTCTACCGCACTTGAGATTCGAACCCACGACCATTGACTTGCTAGTCGAGTTCCTCCCCTTCGGCTACTCAGGCGGATCGTGTAATTTATAATTATATAAATTATTAAGTATATATGGCAAACATACCAAAAGGACTTTTCAGTCAGTTGTTGCAGGAACACCCAAACTTGTGGGGTGTCAAAAGATGTACGCTTTGCATGTTAGAATGCAAGCGACTTGCAGATAGGCTGACGGAGAAAACGGGACAATTAGTGGTGGGACAGAGTTTTAGAAAAAATTAGAGGAATTAGACATTCTTTGAAACTATTGTATAGTAGCAGCGATAGAAAATTCTCAAATTTAGAAGACTACATATGGTTCGCTAGGGAGTTGAGGTTTACGATGACGGTGGAAAGACTGACGGTCCAGAGACAGACATTTCGACAATACGGATAAAATAGGCGAGCATAGTAGGCAAATTTTAGAAGAATTAGGCAACAAAGCAAACAGACGACGATTAGAAGCAAGATTAATAGAAAACACGGAAGACAGATTAGTAGAGGATATGGAAGAGGATGGAAACACAATGGAAATCACGGGGGAAACGAACAGGGCAATAACAGAATACGAACTATGCCATCCAGCCCCATACATGTGGTAGAGAATATTTTACTTCCCATACGGGACGGCCCAAGTACATTGGGGGAGGCGGCACTTATCCGCCAAGTCGAACAGCTACAAGCTGAACTTGTCGCGGTGAGAAGAAGTAGAGACCGCCAAGTGGAATAGCTACAAGCTGAACTTGCCGCAGTGAGAAGAAACGAAGGCCGCCAAGTGGAACGGCCTCAGGCAGGACTTGACTCAGCTGAAAGCGAAGTGACTGGCACGGAGGCTCTTAAAGAAGTCGTAAGCAAATATAAGTGCTTACGACAAAATAATACAAATTAACTTCGATGAGGTGTTCAACAGTGAGAGGTTAATCTACAGCCGAGATGAAGACAAGATGCTCATCTGCTGACTATCGTCGACCGGGGAAACAGTGAAATACGTGTCAGTGCTTATATTCGCCTCCAGAAGTTTACTGACACCATTTAACATGTTACTAAGTGCCAAACCACTGACAAGCCATAAAGGCTATCCCCGAGAATTAAGAGACGTCATCAAGCTGGCAGAGGAGATCGGACTAGATGTCCGAGCTGTCGTCTGCGACAGATCGTCTGGCAATAAGGCGAGTATAAATTCGAAGAGGCAGACGGCAGCACCAAAAGAATTTTAATCTTCTATAATTACTTACATTTACTCATGGCGTTTAGAAGCAAAATGAAAGATGTCGATTTGGTGGAATTCAACTTGCAAGTAAATGTTTCAAAAAGAAACAGGCCAAAATGTGAGTTCTGGCAACGAAGAAACGTTGTACAAACTATATCTTGTCCTCGAAGTGCCGCTGAAATGATACCATTTTGCAGTGACATAACGCCAGTGTCACTACAAGCGGAAACCGACGCAAACATCTTCGCCGCAAGCGAGAAAAGCAAACGTGCCGAGCGTTTAAATTTAAAATTATATCAAATGCTAACAAATGTAGCCAATGTCTTCCACCGAAGTGTTATAACAGCCGAAATTTGGGACCGCCAACAAGAAATACTGAAAGACGTAAAAGAGTATCTAAATGCTAACGTGCGGTGGGATCAATTAGTCACCGATACTTTAACCACTATAAAAAATTTCATCATAATAATGGACGAACTGGTGGTGGCTTACCCTGGCATCGAAATAGAACCACACAAGATAAGCCAAGATCTCCTGGAGCATTTCTTCATAAAAATGGCGGTAAACAAGAGACAACGTACGAGATAACAGATTACAACGTAAACAAATATCATATGGATACGTACCTCAAAACGATTACCACTTGATCAAAAATTTGGACTATAAATTAGAAGAAGAGCCCGAAGAAGAGTTTCGGCCATTCGAGCTCGACGGAGAAATTACAAAGGAATTAAACAAAAAATTTTATTTGCTATTACTTTTAAGTTGGAATTAAAATTAAACCTTGTTTTGCTATAAGTTGTAGGTTCCATTTTTCATATGCCCGAAACTTTTATGTACGATCTAGAATTAAACTTATTTTCAATGTTTTACCTCCCTTTTTCAAATGCGGTAGAACTTTTTCTGTCGCAGCTATAATGAATACTGAGTCGGTAAAGCCGTGGCGCTTATCATGTGGCTGCGACCACCATCTGCCTACATCTTTCTTTCTTTCTCTTTCCTCACTTCTTTCTGACAATGATCGTGTTACACGAATAGAGGACATCGCTGGATTTATTGGTCGTATTACAAAAAAAACTTAAGCGAGAGGTAATTTGGTAAAGAGATAAATGATGTGTCAAACTGGAAAATGAATTTGTCGTACTTGTTTGAGTTTTGTTTAAGTGACCAACATTCTTTTCCACTAATTTGATAAAATTGTAAATTATTTTTCATCAGCAGTTTAATAACGTTGTTTTACTCATCTTTTTTCTTCCTTATAAAAATTTGTAATAATTTTTCTTTATTTTAGATGGCTATTACTGGATTAGTAGCGGAGGGGAGAGCTTCGACCTTCATCTGTCGTAATATTGTGGTTACCATAACAGATTTAGAGTCAGAGAAATAAATTCAAAGACCTACGTTTTAACGCACTCACATCTGATGCTATCGGTTTCATTGGAAAGTCTACCGCACTTGAGTTTTCAATCAATGAGTTGTTAGTTCAGATCCTTAGTCCATCCGGCCACTAAAACGGATTCTTCTCGTTGTAACTTATGTTTTGGATTATTTAATAACATTTTCGAATTCCTTTTAATTTTTATGTATTTATTTCATATTGTCATTATAGGAATATCCTATGCATGACAAATGTCTTCGAGTTTTTGCATTACGTATCGATAATTACAGCAAATAAGTTTAACAAAAAAAAACTTTAAAATAATTCACACAGAATGCTACCAAATGATCGAATAATACAATAAAAATGAATCTTATTATTATTATTATTATTATTATTTTAATTTTAGACTAATGAATTGAATTCTTAGACTAAAAAAAGAGACATTGAGCACTAGCAACACAGGCTATCCGCTCAAAAAAAAAATGAATCTTAAATAACAAACTGTTATGTAATAAACTAAGTCTAAAAGAAACTAAACAATATATACATTCAACATAAATTTTAAGTTTAATAAAGGCGTAAGAAGAGATCGATAAAATTCTATGATTGCACAAAAACAAACATTGTTTCCTTTATAAAAGATTGAACGACAGCGCTAAATGTTGTTATTCTTTAGTCAAATTCAAATGATCCATAGATGAGATTGTAGTTTCAATTAGTAAATTATAATCCAATTCATTCAGACTAGCTTTGGCAGTTAAAAGATCCAAAAACGAATCTAATGGTGAAAGTTTTTCAGCAACGACACCTAGGATGCACATATATAAAAAAAAATATCGTAAGACGTTTATTGAAATAATTACAAAATTACACACAGAATTTATACTAGGCTTACTGAAAAGTGCGCGGAATTTATAATTTGAAAATGTATTTAATGGTTTAGTATTTTCTTCCTTCAGGTTTCAGTTTAATTATTAATTAGTTTCATAGGAGATTTGATTGGGTCAGAGAGATCAACAAAATATGAAAGTATTGCCGTTTCAATTTCTCCTTTTGAAAAAAAGGATTCATTACTACAAAATTTTCGAGATTTTGGAACGAATCAAAAACAGAAAAGATAAGGCTTAGTAGATGTAAAACACCTCCAACAGTGTCAGTCAATCATTCTAAGCATCATGAAAACGTATATGTGCATCTTTTTTTTTCTTCAATTCGTTCCTCACGAATTGTTTTACCCATTCAATTGAAATGTCATAATCTACCTTGTCATCTTCGTGGCTTCGCATCTTCTTTCTTCATCTCTTTGCTTCTGTGACAAGGAGAGTTCATATCCCACGACCAAACTTTTTTCAAGAAAAGTCCAACGCCCACGTAACTTTAAACTTTTATACGTTTCTGTTTTTACATCATCTTATTATTAAGCAACTGTGTTTTTTGTTTATATGCATGACTGAATCGACCGTTTAACGGCTATAAACGTTTTCTTATGCCGTAGCTCACACACTATTACGTTCCGCGCACTTTTGATTCAACCTGTTATCTGAAGACGGTAAACCCTAACTACTCTAAGATAACATCTCGCAGTTTACAACTATACAAACACAAAGATTCGCTTACCAAACACGATAAAAAATCACAGTTAGAGGAAATATGTTTCCTTCAAAAGTAAATATTATCGGGAGCTCTGCAATATTTCTAGAACGACAAAAAGCCCTATCATCCCTAAAAACGCCATTGAAATTATTATTAGCGCTATAAAAAACGCAATTTGCATAGAAAGGTCCGATTTAAAATCTAAATGGTCAAGTATTTATATATAAACTATCTAAATAATTAAAAGGCAACAAAATTAGGCACTGACCAGTTCTTATGACAGAACGGGCTTGGGTGTTCATATTGCATAGATTGCCCTTGCGTTGTGATTGTATTGCCGTACCAGACAAGACATTAGCGGCGTGTTCACGACCACGTATCATTAAACTTTCAGGATGATGCCAACTTTTAAGCAAACGCTGGGCACGTTGCTTTGGCAATACCGATAGCAGAGATAATTTCTTTTCTATGCCATCACGTGTGTCATCAATGTCTGCAAAAGTAAAATAAAAAATTATTAATATTCTATTAAGTTCAATTTTTTATTATACCCTACTTTTTTACCTTAAATCTGATAGCAAAATTAGTCGTAATACAAGCCATGCCATCTATGTAGTATTATATATGAAGTTTGCTTTACGGGTAATTAATAGATATAAAGAACGTAAGATACTTGAAGAACGGAGCAAAGATTCGATGGTTCTTGCTATAGTATATTCAACATATGAATATTCGGCAATAACTCATATCCAATATAACTTAAAAGCCGTCTGTACATACGGGGTCTTAAAGACAAATACTTTTTAAAATGAGAAGCGTAAGAAACGCCCATGTTTCGTGACCTTTTTTTACTTGGCCTTTAGATGAGAAGAATTTAAGAGGAAGGTCCATGGATCTATATAATATTTCAAGCTCATTTTTCAAGTATAAAAATAACTATCTACGTCGGTCCAGAATGTATACAGTCTATGAAAACGCGCAACAAAATATATGAAATATGCCAACTAAAATTGCTGAAAATCGTCGCCAAAATATTGGCTTTCTGTTATCAGTTGATCGTGATATGCCAGAAAGGCCCATTTGTCGTGAACGAAATCTTTACGTAATAAGTACCCAAATATGGAAATGGCACATATTCGGATGTATTAAGATTTTTATAAAAATTAAAATCTGATTGTATCCATAATATATTGATAGCTTGTTCAGTCTAGAAATCTTCTGCTAATCAAACTACTCAAGACACGATGCAGATGCGCACTTATGTCTTCCTGTACATCAGATGTATCTGTAAACTGTATATTCAGTTGTACGCAGGGCATGGCCCCTCTACTATGCTAAATAGTGAACATAAAAATAATTACCTTCTCCAAAATAACTCAAAAACTCACCATTTATTATAGATTTCATGACATCCACTTGCATTTCGAATACATGATTTTGTACATATTGCAAAAACATGTCGAAAGTTAATGCTTTGTACCCCAAATAAGTGAAGAAAGAAGCAAAACCTTGCGGCAGTGGAAATGCTATAGAATCGACAGCCAAACAATAACGTTCCAAAATAAGAAATAGGGAATATTGTTGGCTGTTGATCATTTGATCTCTATAAAACATTTAAAAACATTATGTTTTTCCTTTAAACAAAGTTCATATATTTTCACTTACATCAATGCAAAGCCCCGCAAAGTCTCGTGACGCGCATCCAAGCCAGCTGCTCGACAAACCAAAGAGCAAAGGGAACGTGATAGCTCCAACTGAGCTCCAACATAATGTGTAGCAACTTTGTGAATATGGGCTGGTGCTTGAGATCGCTCAAAAAACGTTTCTTTAAGCCAACGAAAACCAGTGTTTGGTTTCGAAGAATTTTTCACCAAATGTACACTTAATTCACGTAAGGTCTAAAGAATGTTAAGAATGTTTAAGATTGGTTAAATTCGACATGCTAGATGAAACAACAAAACAAAAGCATAGAAGAATAACAGAATGGTGAAGAAATTTATAGAAGAACGAAATAACAGAACATTTGAATAATTCTCCATAATTTGAATAAATAAAATAAAGGTTCCTCAAGTAACGATTTATCAAAAATACTTTCTATTGATGGCTAACAATGGTTAAGAATGCTTGAGATGGTTAAGAATGGTCAAGTTACGTGAGCTAGGCGGTTTAGCAATTCAACCTTTTTCAAAAAATATCGAATAGACATAATTAAATCAAGCAATGAAAAAATGCGTTTTTTTTTAAATTATACATACCACGGACATCACATGTTCCTGCTTGGTGGCCGTACAAGATTCTATTTCAGTAAAAGGCATTACTTCATTAAAATTGCGTCGACTAGCCACGGAGAAATCATTTAAACTACTACTGCCCGATATACCACTCGGCGTTTGTGGCGTGGTGCAACGTGACAATGCCTCTGGTTGATAACAGGCTAAAGAAAACATAAGCTTTTCGTTGACTTGTTCTACGGTGAAACGGCGATTCCCACAATTGCCATGTTCCCTCTGCCCTACCTCATTGAGATGCTCCCAAACTCGGGTCCAGATATCAGCTTTATAGGGCGAAAGTCTTTGTTGTGGCGACAATAACATCATGCTAGTATTCCATAAACTTTCATGGGATATTCCTACACTTATTTCAGCTACGCGTGCCTGTATTGGGCGACCAGCGTCAACTGTAGTTAGAGGCAGATAACGAGCCATTGCTACTGCATCGGAGGGTAAATCTCTTATAGCAGCAGCATAACTTCCAGCTACTAGGGACTCTTTTAACAATGCCACTGTATCCAAAAATAATGGCCGTTCCATGATTATACTCAACAATTCAGCCAAGACATCTAGCTGATCGTTAGATGAATGCACTAAAAAATAATGGATAATACTCAAGCGATTATCGACAGATGTGTCATTACGGAAAGTCTCTATCAAATGAGAACGTGGCACTGTTAACGACACTAGATCTAGGGTGGCAGTATCGTAAGCTAATGAACCCCATTTACGACATGGTATCAACTGTGTAACAGGATTGCGGTTATGGGCCGTGCATACAATATGACAGTAGCAAGGTTCATGTGTTAAACCCACATCTAAGAGATGTACAAAGAGATCCGGTTGAAAGACTAGCAAGTGATGAGATCCATGCAAAGCAAAAGTGGGCTTTAATAATCGAGCCTTCTCCCACAACACGCCTGGCATCACGCAGTGCACAGCACAACCATGATGCAGTAGAGTTACAGAGTAAGCAAAATGCACATCTACTTTGCGATGAGTCGATGTAGCAGAGTTCGTAGTCGAGCTAGCAGAACTTCCAGTCGATGGAGTCTCACTTTCGTCCACATTCTTCGGTTGAATGGGCTGATACAAATAATAGTGACATACAAACAACATGCCGCTGGGTTCTGTTAATATAATCAGATTTAAAGACGTATCGTGAACTCGCAGCGGCACCACGTCATCCTCATAAGCAGGCTCGTCATCGCGAAACGACCCGGTTGGTAATTTAGGAAGATTTAAGGGTATATTAAGCTAACATTAAGACATTAAATAAAAATAATAATTATTTATTTATGAAAGTATTTATGATACATACCACCGTTTCTGTGGGTAATTTGTCGTTAAATTGGAAAGCGGACAAAGTGGGACTCAAGGTACTCTCCGAGTCAATATTATCGTTATCGGTTTCCATTAAACTTAAGCTTTTGGTTTTTGGTTTCATATGTATGTAATATAAAGTCTGATTGTCACTGTCCCACTGAGCCCACGTAAAACATTTTGCCAAACACTCAGACTGCAGATTGATGTCCAAATACCAGTTATCATCAGAAGTAAAGTTTACATTAGATATTGCAGAGTTTTTAACCATAATATTGCAAGAGAACTGGAGAATATCTGAAAATCATACTCAGTGAATGTCACTCATGTTTTGTGTAAGCTGCTTACTTACTTTGACCATGCACCATTATCAAAAGTTTATCTTGCCAAATTTTATCGAAGCGATTTTCAGAACGCCACAGAAATTGCGACATAACCTGTCTCTTCGTTGGTGGTTTCAAAAGACTTATTGCCTTTCCTTTGTTATCTGCTCGTATTTCTACAATAAAAGCATTGTAATGCAATTCTAACGGTTTATCCTTGCAGTTGCTGGTCTCTTCTGATGTTGGCGGGGTGGTAGTTCTAGAGTAGGAGCCTGTTTGTGAAAATAAACCGGGCCGCAAGCAAATGGTTGTTTATAAATTGATAAAAACCGGGGCGCAACCAAACGGTTGTTTGTTTATAAATTGATAACACGCACACTCACCCTTCCAATGTTCTTTAACAATATAAGCCAACAAAGTTAATGTGCTGTTAACAGTAGCTTGAACTACGTCTGCACACTTTCCCAAACGGTAAAAAATACACAATAACTTCTTAGTGACATTAAAGTGCCCAATACAGGTTTCGCGGGATAATGTCTGAAGATCTTCAAATTGCCAAGAAACCAACATTGAACCATCCTGTTCTTGTCCCAAAATACGCCATTCCAAAGCCTTGTCTATGTTAGAAATGTGGAAATTGTCAATTTGTATTTAAAACAAAAAGCTTCGAACCAACCTTTGTAACCTTGACTGGCTAATAGACCACAAAAGTTAGCTGCCAAGTTCTCCTGTCTTATCATTTCTTCCCGCTTTTCTAATTTTTTTTTTTCACTTTTACTTCTTTTATTTGTAGAAATTTTAAGCAAAATCGATATTTTGATTGATTTCGTTCGTTTGAATCGTTCACAATGGGGTTTGTATAACCGCTAAACTAAAAGTTCAATCAAGTATTGTTTAATGCATCTTTAAAGCGGGGATATTATTATTATCTTTTTTTTTGGTTTGTTGAGTAGAGATGGACTAAGCCAATAGATTTGTAGCGTATATGTCCTAGGGATATTGATTATGTACCATTTAGTTAAGTAGGTTTCACCTCCGAGACTTGACTTAGAAGTCATTTAAATTGGATTATGTATGGGTTTTCTCATTCGATAATTATTTCGAAAAAGTACAGGGAAACTAACAACAAAGTCGTACAAAATAAGTAAAAAAAAGGTAAGTTTATAAAAATGATAGTAACATTCTGTTTGCGTATATTTTATTACCTGTTGTTGAACTTGGGTGATAGAGCCCCTACAAAAGACGGGCCAAGTGAGCAAACATAGACTGGACGAAGAGAAATTTGTTCAACTGATAAATTTAGAGGCGAGAGTCAGTTGTGACGGAAATTTGCTTATATTTGACGCACTAACTAAAACTTTTACAAACTATAATAACATTCAATACCTCAAAAATGGCAAGAAAATGACCAAAAAAATATTCTTAACAATTTTTCAATGTTTAATATAACAAATTGTATGATGCAAACTTTACTTGTGAAAAGCAGTATATTAAATAGCCAAATGTACAGCTTTGAAAAGATAGCCGGCTAACTCATTGTTTTCCTTTACTTTTTTTTTTCTTCTTGCGCACCCAACCTCTGTATTTTCACATCAAAGTAAACCTTACAAAGTACAACAGCTGTAGCTGAACCATATATCCAGCTGCTACGATCTTTTTTCACCACTTTATCCCATTTAAAAGACTTGCTGCTCCCTCCGTTGCTACTTTTTCCAGTTTAACAGATGAGAAAGATTTTTTATTCACCATTTTTCTTATCTATTAAAAGCAACTCTGTGCTCTCTCCATTCACCACACATGATTTCTTTTTTAAAATGATGCAAAAGAAAAAATCAGCTAACGGCTTTTACAGGCTTTAGTGGAAAATCAAAATCATTTCACAAGTGCTTCGTGCAACAATGAAAATTTTGAAAAAAATTACCAAAAAAACTACATATTACTAACAAAAAAGTAAAATTATAATAATTGTATACATATATAATTCTTAAGTGTATTTTAAAAAAATTTCATAAAAGTATATTATAAAAATTTTTAAGTGTATTTTTAAAAAAAAATAAGAAAGAAAAATATTACATTGACTGGCAAGTGAATTTTTCATTATTTTTTAATTTTATTTGTTAGCAAGGAGATCCATCTAAGATTCGTATAGTTTCCCTGGGGTTCTCGTTGGCGGTTACAAGAACATGTGCGCCGCTATATGAATTTTTGATGAGGTGCGCACAATTTTTTCTATGCTTATTACTTTGTTTTTGTTAAGTAAAACTAACCTGTGCCTTATTTAGTGTATTTACAACTAATTTTCGCTACAAATAATTTATTTTCAGCTAAAATATTTTCAAAATTAAATATTAAAAAAATTCACGAAAATAGAAATGGTTACAATAAATAAAAATCACGAAGTACTAGTAATATAACAAATAAATGAATAAGAGACACCGGACATGATTGATAATAAGTGAGATATATTATCTAAGATATATTATGTAAGAAACTAAATTTGCATTTGATATATCGGGTAACTGCTCTCCTTGTCCACTTACCGGTTTGCAGACAACAGCACATACGTAAAATATAATTTTGTGCATATAAAAACAAAAATTATACGAAGGTTTATAGAAAATCGGAATTATTGTATAGAAAATAATTCCGAAAGTGCAGAATAGTTTTCTGCATTTAACCTTTACTTTTCATTTCTCTGCACGCAATCTGCATGCAATAGCAATAATTGATATATTTGCGCACCTATTACACATCCTCCATTCTCTATACAATATATCACACATACATGATTGATACTTTGCTATCCAAAATAAAAAAAATAAAAATATCTAAAAAAGCAATGGCGAATATAATATAAATTAATATGGCGGCACACATACTTGTTGTTGTAATGCCGCCAATATGAATGCAGGTGTACAATAAATATATGTTATTGTTTTTCTGCACTGCTTGGAAAGCCTGACTTACAATCATTGGTCTGACATTTATTTCATTCTTCGTTTTCATATATAAATACTCTTTTGACTTAGAAGCTGAAAGAAAAACTCCTAGGATTTCTTTTTAAATTAGAGAAAGCATTCTCTGCTACTTTGTTTGTGAATTTTCCCTATTTTCAGCATATACAATTCCATAAGCGTTTGGAAAGCATAAGTTTTGATATCTAATTCCAAAAATTATCAAATAATAAGTTGTTTTGAAATTTTGAAGAACAGTTTCCTCTTACGTCAAGGATGCATTATGCATATATAACCTAAGCATGTGTTGAAATAACCTATTTATACATTTGTATATACGCATGTCATATTTTTTAATGTTTATTATTTCTAGACCTAACAGAGGTGCTTCACATTTTTTCAATTCTTCGCTAACATTGAATAGAATAAACAACTAGTCTAGTCAATAAATAAATTATAAGCAAAAAGAGAAAACCCAAAATTTCTTTATACAAATGTGTTTGCGTGTACACATTTGGATATGAGACTTTACGGAGAAATCTGACATGAATAACCTAATGAAGTCCAAGATTTTTGGAAATGTTGACACCTTTCTCTCCTGCACCCACCTTCCTTCCACCGATAAACACTTGCGTTGCAAAATACGTAGTTATGAATGCAAAGTCGCCTTACTGCATGACACCTTTCCTTTTCCTTACCTGGTTTGAGATAAGCAATTTTCGACTTTCTCCACAAAGAAAATAAAGAGTTTTTCTCTATTCTGCAGCTCCAACAAAATGATCAAATATCAACAGTAATTTGTAGTGATTGTTGAGTTACACTCTCTGATTTTCATGCGTTCTATAAAAGCTGGGCAATCTAGGCGAGAATGTTGTAGTGAAAAGAGAAAACGATAATGTGGAGCATTCCACAAACAATGTTATGATTCAATCGATTCCTTTTTCTAATAAACTTGAGGCTAATGGTAATTTAAACGAATCTAATGATAAGGATCCTTTCGAAATGCCAATAGATGAGGCAGATAATAATCTATCATTACTCCTAAAAGAAAAGGATTTCAACGACAAATGGTTACACACCTTTTGCAAATTGCGTATCAACTGGCTTTTTTTTCTTGTTCGAATTTACGAAATTTCTCCTAGAATATTTCATCATAAGTCGAAAAAATATGTAGTAATTATAGTAATATGGATACAATTTTATATCTAAATATGAAATAAATTTTTATGTTATATAATTGTCAAGTGAAGAATATAAACTCAATTAAAAAAATCCTAGAAAAGCAATGTACTTATTAGTATTCTATGTTCCTCTTAATTGTTTTTTTTATTTTTGACGGATTTTTTATTCTATTAAATATTTCTATCAACAATTGATTCCGAAGGGCAACCATTACAGCAACATTTTACCAGTTTAAACAACAACAGGTTAAAACTCAATATTCAATCGCAATCATAACTTAACAACAACACGTATTAGAATAGGTTTTTTCCATTCAGTAAAAAGGCGATCAAAATTTTCACCAAATTTATTGCTGCAAACTGATTACTACTATCACAAATCAACTTAAAATAAAATCAATAGTACGGTGCTGTATCAAACATAAAAAATGAAATCAAATGAATTTCTAGAAGAACATTCATTAGCTAACAGCTGGACTCCTATATATTTGATCGATTAGTTAATGTTCCCGTCTCACCTATAGTTGGTTTTAATGACGAAATCAAAATTTCACAAAGGCCGAAATTATTAGAACTTACTTTTTAATATTTGGACATGAGGACGACCTCTCTCACTGTTTTGCTTCTTCGCGCACAATGTCTAATATAATATATGTAGCTGACGTGATTTTCAGCGTCTTTGAGAAGGTTGTTAACCAATTCTTCTGAATGGATATCACAGAATGCAACTTTTTCTAGACTGCCTTGGTCACTAAACCATTCGCGAAACATTTTTTTTAAAGTTTATTATAGTAAACCCAAAAATGCAAAGAGATATCCAAGCTTAAAGGTAAATCGGCCCTTGGTTTCATAGATTGTCACCGTACTAGCCCCCTTGTTGCCGGTAGAGCGTATTTCTTAACGGCTTGGCTCTCTGAGCCTCATGACAAAGAATACAAAAAAAGGAATAGTCTCGTCAGTAGTCTATCGTACGTCTGTCTACCGTGAGTCCGTCTGTAACCGTCTGACATCCTCCCTACGGTGTCATCACATGCACACTCCCTCACCTGACCTCAGCCACAGCGGTGACAGGCTAAACTCAGACACACATCGGGGCTCCTCCGTAAATAGGGGACAAGAAAAAGGAAAAAAAGGAAATAAATGAATGAAAATACCTGACCGTGAATCTGGTCGTTGCTAGAAACTGTGGTGGTGGCTGCTTACATCATCTGGCTCCTTCTTCTTACGCTCTCGCTCTCTTATTCACCCCCTTTTCCTCTTCCTCTTTAACTTGTTGGGTTGCCTTTTGGCGTAATTTAAAGCGTTTGCGCAATGAATTTTTATTATGAATTTCACTGACGATCAATGATATACGTCATATTACAGCTGCCGTTGCTGTTGTCGTTGTTATTGCCGTTTGTGTTTGTTTCGGTCTAATTATTTAAATTTTTTTTTTACCTTTTTTTTTTTTTTACTTTAAGAAAAAAAATAACTCCATTTGGTGAGATATAATTTCCAATTTGTTTACATAAAATTTCCGTTTATCTTTTTTTTCGGTATTGTAAACCGCTTCTTGTAAATTAACTCATACATTAATGTAAATGTTTCTTTGCAATAATTCTCTTTCTTTTTAAATATTTCAATATTAACAATTTTTCTTCTTAATGCATATTATTTCGCAAAAGCTACTGTAATAAGAAGCTCACGTATATTTTATAAAAAATTCCCATAATTTTATTTTATTTACATAGATATGCCTTAGGCTTGTTTATTTTATTTCTTGCTTTTCTATTTTGGTACGCATACCGTCACTGATATTTAAAATTAATATATTCATGCACGAATGCTATGCGCTTCGCTTGGTGCATTCTGCCAATACACTCCACTCTTCACTTCGTTATTCTTGAAGGCAGTTTATCGTTTAAGAATTAATAAAACACAATACTCTGGCTTAGTACTGATTTCTCTTATTTGTTTGCTTCATGACGTTTCTTGACTTTTGAGTTTTAACTCTCAACGCCCTATTGCAATTGAACAAAACCTGCACAGATGCACTTAAATTTGACAGCGAGACAAAGGGAAATCGTAAATTTATCTACTTATACTTTTGTTTCTCTTTCACGATTTGCCTTAGTTAAGAGACATTTTTCAATCACTCTTTCTTTATTCCTCTTTATTTCTTTCTTCTTCGATCTATGGGCAAGATGCTATCGTAGAAGTTTTCTTTTACATTATTTTTTTTTTCTTTGTTTTTTTTTTCTTACTGCTTTAACTGCGGGCCATGTAATAACATTTGTGCTGCTTGTATGTATACATACAAATTCCAGCTTTATTTATTTGGCTTTAAGATTAGCAATTAGATTTG
This sequence comes from Glossina fuscipes, assembly GCF_014805625.2. Taxonomy (NCBI): domain Eukaryota; kingdom Metazoa; phylum Arthropoda; class Insecta; order Diptera; family Glossinidae; genus Glossina; species Glossina fuscipes. The sequence goes on along the minus strand of NW_023998464.1, from coordinate 7,822,222 downwards.
GCAATTATTATTCTAGCTTTATGGCACCAGTCATATGCAAATGTATCATTTTGAAACTCCGCCATATAATTGTTCGTTGGTAGTCGAATTTTACTATATATATTTCATTTAATCTTTTTCCTTTTGTCTATTGTTTAAATTTCACGTTGCTTTGATTTTTGTTTTTTTCTTTTCTCGTTAAATTTTTTTGTTTTCTTTTTTTTTTTTTTTAAATTTTGTTCTTGATAGGTGTTTCAGCAATTCATTTATGAAAAAGCAAAACCACTCTTACTGTTCAAAATGAAAATCCAATCCGTTTTTATAATAGCTCGAAAACACGTCTTAACATCAGCAGAGGCCATACAATTCTCCCCTCTATCTTAGAAACAAAAAACAGAGAGACTTCTCATCCCTGCTCAATTCTTCTCTTCTTCTTTCTGTTGCTCTCTATAGCGGCTTGCCGCTACTCTCGCAAAAGCAAGAAAAATCCCGCAAGATCATGCGATTTTGCCTGTTCCTGTAAAAGCAAACAAACAAAGAAAAAAGAATGCCGCAAAATCACACGATTTTGCCTATCCTAATGAAAGGGAAAAGAAGAAAACAACAAAACAATTATATCCCGCAAGATCATGCGATTTATAAACGGTACCACAAAATCACACGATTTTGCCTAACGGCATGCCGTTATTGCGATACTTGCGGTTGACACGGACCGACAGACACGCTACCCAACGTTTGTTCGCGGCCGTTACAAGATGTATTGTTTTTTAAATTTCATTTTTTGGGTTATTTTTTCAAATCGTCCGTTACATATGATTGTCAGACGATAATGAATGTTCGTCTCCTTAAATCAATTCTTTTCCGAAATAGCAATTCATGACTTTAGTAGTGCTTGTACAATTTGTAAAAATTTGCAACATTTCAAAATTTTTTTCTAACTATCTTGCAAATCATCATAAAAATCGTTTGCTTTAAAGGAACCGATTAAAGCAGTTTTCCTCAACCTCTACAAAACAGTTCACAGTGTTAAAAATAAATAAAAAAAATAAATACATAAGCAAATAAATAGAAACAAACAAAAAAAAGGGATAAAAAGCCGGAGCTTACATCATTTAGTTTATAATTATTATTAATTTGAAATTTGCATTTATTTTATTTATAATTTAACATTATTTGAAATGTAAAAACTGTACAATTTTTTCGTTAATAAATTGAAATATATATATATATCGTGGGTTCATCGAATGTCGTGCGCTGAACTATTACAATTATCTGCGTATTGACTAACTTCCTCTATGAAGAACTGCACAAATTGTTTAAAAATTAGTCGATGGATGATTGTAAAGTGTATATGAGCTGAGCTATTTACAGAAACTGCTGGTAGTCTCATCCGCGGCATGAGATAAGCCATGAATCAGAAATAGCACATTCGGCAAGCTTTACATTCGAACAATCCTCTAACTAAATTATTGGTATTAGACGTAAACAAATGCTATCTATGGTATTAGATTCAAAAACTTATTGACTACACATGGTTATTGCACATTTCTGTTGAAAACTTTTAAAACATCGTAAATTCTTATACTTGTCACAGAGCATACATTAAATCTACCAAATACTCCAGATCTTATATTATGGATATATTTTTGATAAGTGCAATTACATTGTATAAATATTTATCTACTCATTCAAAGGGACGAATATATATGCCATCTAAATTTTAGAAAACAAGTTAAAGCCGAAAATCAGTTTAATCAACCGTGGCAAACATGGCTAATCACCCATTTTTACAAAAATGAAGAGATCATTTAAGAGCGGTTGTACAATTTTTCTTTCTTATTATTCTCCACTCTCGAATCAGAAAACTAACTTGACCTACGACATTCTATACAACTCCCTAAAGATCGTATACCAGGAAGATAAAGTACATACATACACAGTCTTCAGTGCGACAATTAGTTATGTAATTCTGCCAAATCGTATCGGTTTCTAATGGATATTTCCTGTGCTTTACACATATCGGGAATCATGGATTATTTATATGTACATAGTGGTATAATTTAATAAAAATTTGTCTGCGTTCAGCACAAATGATAGTGATGGAGTGCTGGTAGAGTATAACTTTCCTCTTCAGAGCTATTTTACATCCGCTATAATTATTACCAGAATCAACAGGAGCTGAAGGGATCGTTCATTTTCATTCATTTATTCTTATTTAACGGAATTAATACGGTCCGTTTCCGCTATTTATTGAAAGCAACTCTCTTGTCTCTCTCTATTTACAACACATCGCACTTTTTTTTTACACCATGTAAAGGAAAAAACCAGCGGCTTTTAGCGAAAAATCAAACCCTTTTTACAAGTGCAAAAAGAGAAGAAAGACAGCTGGGTAGATAGGTAGGTGTTTGAAATTCTCCTAATTCATGCCACATATTTATTTATGTGTAAGTAATCTTACTCTTGAATTGATAAAGTTTATTCAATTTTATAAACACTGGATATGAATCTTTTCGAAGCAAAAGTTATTATTGAAAAGTTTGTTGTTCTAGCGACTGTATTAAAATATTGAACTCTAACGATTTAGTTAATATATTTATATACGTAATACCTTGCGACTATTACATTCATCTTTTATATACTTTAGCACAATTAAAATAAATCCAAAAATTCAACTTTCATTTCTTATATCTTTTCTCATATATCCATAGCAGCAAGTACTTGATAAAAGTTGTTCTGATCACCACAATTTAAGTTGCTGGTGTTTCTGTTCTGTCACAGTTATTCAAAATCCAAAGAGAAATATGTCTACGTGTGAAAATCAAAAGCAAGAGTTGGTGAGTGTAAACTAATCCAGGCGTTTTATGATCGATTGTTTTAAGGCACTTGGTTTCCTTAAATTCATGCCGAGCACCGGGCTGATTTATCAGTGGCTATCGCGGTCATTTCAGTCACAATCTAGATGAGATTGACAACATAGATACGAAATTTGATTACAGTATTTTCAGTACTTGAAAGACAGGACACAGTGGTTGAAAAGCTGTAAAGGAATATATTTAAGAAATCATTTTCAAAATTTTATTAACAAAATTTAGTTTCCCAAATACTTTCCAATTTAGTTGGTCGAAAAGATTCCGATAGTTGTATGCGATGATTTCCGCGATTGAACATAACATTGACTAATAGACATTTTCAGGGTATTTACGTAAACTTGAAGTGGTGAACAGGGTTAATCTTTAAGAAGTTAAACGTGCAATCAACCATTGCCAGCCAACTGTTACGATAAAACCTGTGTATTGCGTTTATTGAGAACTTTTCTGTGTCGAAGCGAATAAATTATTAATTTAGTTTCTATTCTCAAACGTCGAACTAAACGCTTTACGCCTTATACCTTTTTCTGTAATCTGTATCATATATTTATTACACTACAATGATAACAAATTTACGATTTCATAAGTGCAGAGGGTTCGAGCAAATAATTACAAAATTACCAAAATATATTGTTGGAATTCATGTCTAAGTAGAAACTTACTGACATCTCAAAATAAAAATTATCCCATTTTCGTCATTAAATGCACATAAATGTACTATTCAAATTCAACTATTGTTTCTTTGTTTCTCTTTTGTTCATAGCGAACGCGATTTGACGGTTCTTAAGCGCTTCCGATAACGAAGATTTTAAAGCTGCCTACGTAATTGTGCATGCGCTTCTTAATACAATAAAAATATGCTATCATCTTATATAACACCTACCATTGTGTCCTCAATGTGTCATTTTTATTGAAGCTTTTGTCGCAGACAAATAATTGTTTAAAGCGATTAAAGATTCCACACTTTAGACCAAAGGTCTCGATTAGTGTTAGAATCGAAGTTTGAATGAAAGTCTCTTATTAAATATTAGGCGACGACAGCTAACATTTAACACAAACATGTAATATTAACATTTGCGCACAAAAAAGGAAAAAAATGATCGCGCCTACCCTATATTATTGTTTATGAAAATTTTATTGTGTTCTTACTTCTTTCATTTACTGCAAATTTCTATGACCAGTTATTATAATTCGTTCCATTTTTCTTTTCAGGTTATATTAATATATTATATATATTATGTTACTTATTAATTTTATATTATTATATCTTTATTATTACATTTATTAAATTAATATGACCTACATGCCAGAAAACATTTTTAGTAATGTCATTTGCATGTCATAATGTAATGTGATAGTAATTTGCATAGATTTACACAATTTTCGGGTGTTTATTTATTTATTTATTTAATTATTTATTTATTCCACTTATACTAGAAACTCAACTAAACAAATAACAGTCGAGTTCAATTGGCTCTTAATGCAAAACTTATATTAATTAATAATAAAATTTAGTATAAGTATAATAAAAGAAATAAGAAGAAAAAAAAAGAAAAAGAAAAAAAAGCATGTACACTATCAGCATAGGGACACACTTACAACCGGTACAGGACCAAATTGCAAATGAACCCCTAAACCATCGCAAACATGCATAAGCCTGGCAACCGATAATAAATTGTCAATAATTCATTTTCGAAACGTAACGATTTTTTAGGATAAAAGCTAATTTAAATACGACATAGGTAAATCGCGCGTATTAAGCAATGTTGCTTTACTGGACTTTAAAGAGTCCGATAACGATAATAAGTGGCAGACGTCATTTAGGTTCTTGGAAACGACTCTGAGCGGATTGAACAGCTCATAATTAAACTTACACTGACTAAGCTTAACCAAGATAAAGTGCCTGGAGAAGCGGTTAGGGACATTAAAGCTTATTTCACCAAGTAATGAAGGCGAGTCAATGGCACCGTTTATTATTTTATTTAGAAAGGAAACGCCAAGAACAAATCTACGTTTCTCAAGAGACGGTAGGGACAGCGGAAGCAACCTATTTTCATACGGAGAAAGAGAGGCAACCGGATCCCAACCAAATTTCTAAGGGCAAACAGCAAGAATTGCTTTTGAACAGATTCGATTGAATCTACGTAGCACCTATATGAAGGAGATCACACAACTGAGGCATACTCGAGTATGGGTCTAACCAAACACATGTACAGCCGTAATGTAGGGATCATCAAGCTCTTTGGACCACCCTTTAAAACCAAGCGCGGACCTAGCTTTGCTAATCGAGAGCTCAATATGCAAGTTATAACGTAACCTATGGTCAAATAGAACGCCTAAATCTGTGATCGAATCGACGTCCTCCAATTTATGCGAACCTATGAAATACTGAGTAATGAATGACTTTCTTCTTGAGAATGAGAGCTTCTTACATTTATTTAGATTTAGTTTCAGAAGATTCAAAGAGCACCATGCAACAAAATTATCCAAATCACCTTGAAGCTGATGCGATTGCGATTCAACAGAGAAGGAAGAAAACAGTTTCACATCATCAGCATACATTAAGATCTGGCTGGAATTAACCACGGATGGGAGATCGTTAATGTATAAACTAAATAAAATGGGGCCTAAGTGACATCCTTGAGGTACGCCAGACGTAACGGGGAATTCATCCGGGGTGATGAAGTTCAACAAAACCCTGAAGGATCTATTGTGCAGATAAGAGCTTATCCATTTCACTAAGTAGGGTGGGAAACCAGAGGCTTGGAGTTTAAAGATAAGTAGTCTATGGTTAACCATATTAAATGCTTTGCTTAAATCAGTGTAAATAACATCTGTGCGAGAGCCACTAGAAAAAGCCTTGAAAACATGACAGGTAAACTCTAACAAGTTGGTGACTGTAGATCGCCCTTTCCGAAAGCCGTGCTGGTGCGGAGAAATGTACGAATTAATGGCAAAGGCCAAATGCCGAGTCACAATACGCTCGAACAACTTGGGCAAGACACTCAACTTGGCTATGCCTCTGTAGTTCTCAACAAATTGTCTACTTCCACTCTTGTGGATAGGAATAAGGAAACTACTCTTCCAACATGAAGGGAAAACACCTAAATACAAGGACATGTTAAAAATCTTTGAGATCACACCACATAACTCGACAGCGCAAGATTTAAGTACACATGAAACCAGAGCCATTAAAAGAAACATGCGAGGGATATGTGGAAATTTTTCTTTTGGAGTTAACAAATTTGAAAAAGTATTTAGGATTAGCAAACAGAGAGGATTTAATGAACTGAAGGTATCTGCAGCAATAATGGTGGTTAAGGGAGTTAAATGTATGCCTCGCCACCGAGTAAGCGACATAGTCGAGCGCAGAGCCACTTTTCGAATATTTTTTGAATAGCGAGTTTTTTCTATTCTTGTGATATTTAATTGTCTTATTAAACCACGGAGGACACCTGCTTCGAGGTCGACAATGCTTGTACGGAACAGATGCAGCAATAGCTAGATTTAATGTATTGTAGAACGATGACAATAAGCTTTCAATACTACCGGTTGAGAAATCAAGGGTCAAATGTGAAAGACGATGTTTTAGTAATACAATATTGATTTTATGAAAATCATAATAATTATTTAAAAAAGTTTGATTTGGCACATTAAGGCAATTCAACAAACCATCATTCATATGATGAAAGGAAATGCATATTGATGGATGATAAGGATCCTCAGGTAAAGTAAAACGATTTACCCAAATCTCGGGAAAATTGGCAAAGCAGAGATCAAGCAGTCTACCATTACAATTAGGGGTACGATTATATTGAACCAAATTATGATCAAACAATTCACTAAAGAACACAACAGCCCTATCAGACGTTAAAGTAGGAACCAAACAGCCAGAATTATCAGTGTTACACCAAGTGACTTGAGGCAAATTGAAGTCACCCAATGCAACGACCAAATCGGTGGGTCTAGACCGCTTGGCCAGATCGGGTTTTAGCCAAGTTTCAGTAAAGGCCAAACAGAAAAATTCCGTGCTCACTGAATTTAGAAAAGTGGAACGAATTTTCGAATTTAGGCCCCTAACATTTTGATAAATGAGAGATAGTGGGCCTGAAGAAACAATTAGTTTTTTGAAGGCGACAAGACTATTGCCTTGGTATTACGGGGACGATTTGGAGGGATAAATTCCTTAATTAAGGATCCTACTGGCCACAGTGATTTGTTTAACAACATATCACTGTTTTCAGTCAGAACTAATATTTTAAAAGAGGAGATTGCCCTAGCTTGAGAAGGAGCCATTTTGAAGATGCTAACACGCTTTAAGTTGACTGATGGGACTTTCGTCGGCAGATAACTTTTTATGTTATCCACCGAAGTTTCAGGTGCCAGTCTTGACACAAATATTGCTTTTCTGGGAGGAACTGCCGTCAAGCAAATGTCATTATTTGGAACAGGAGGGGGGTTCACGGTAGGAGAGTTACGAGTTGGGGAGAATATAGATAGGGTTATCGCCCTTGTACCTGCAGCTTGTGGGACTTGCCCAGTCTGGTGACCAACATTCACATGCGAACAGCCAGGGGGAGAGGATGACTTATCTTCATTACTTTTAGGCGATGGCGCTTGATTAGAGTGAGTGGCGGCTCTGGGCGGAGATACCCTTGCCACTTCAGCGTAGCTTAAAACAGAAGGACTTGCCGGCTTGTTTGTAACTGTTTTGCTACCAACCGACTCAGCAATATCGGAAACATTACTGTTCATTTTAGAGTTAGAGGGAGCGGTAACTTGTACCAACATATCAGATTTGGAGGAAGCCAGAGGTGACGTCCCACACGGTACGCTACGAGTAGAAGATGAGTATCCAATAAAACGACACTCATCAAACCTAGACTTAATGAGCTCAAATTTTTCCCACAAGGAGCCGAGATTTCTACTCAATTCCGAGAAACTATTTCGCATCTCCGTGAAAAGTTTATAAAAATCAATGTCCCGCTGCCTACAGTCAGGACATGACCATCTTAAGCCTTTAGACGGTCAGCGACTGCGTCAGCAGCACGGCCGAGAATACCGGCACACTTTGCATGACCAAAGCGCTCGCTGAGCCAACAAGAAACGAATCTATCAGAATCTGAGCCAGATTTCGCCCGACAAGGTGTATATAAACACTCCATATCAATCTAAAAGACAGAAGTGGATTATGAAGAAACACACAGGCAAATTGCAAAACAAAATCCTGAACATAAAAATTTATCAACCAAAATTTGTGTAAAACTTCTCTGTTACGTTGACACTGTAACGAGAGATCAATAGCAACACAAACTCCAAACAGCGAAAAAATAACAGAGAAAAAAGAGAGAAAACAAAAAAAAAAGAGGGATTTATATCAGAGCTCAAAATTTTTGTTTGCAAAAATCAAATGAATCAAAGCGTAGAGGAAAAATATTTCTTTTACTTTGAATTCACTCACTTTCTTCTCAAAGTATATTATAAATTCACACACTATAAGGCAGAATAGCCACGAAATTCAACAAAAAATTAAAATATTAATTGCCGAAACAAAATATAGACGATTATACCGCGCGACAGAGTTGCCAGACTGTTGACGGGAGAGTAATATGCTGGGAGAGAGATGGGAGGGAGATGGCTGACATACTTACTAAAAAGACAAATCAGCGTATATAGCCGTAGAGGCTGTTAGGTTCAAATTAAAATCAGTTAAAACGAGCCTAAGGCCGTTAGATAGGTCGAAGGGAAGGGGTCGCACGACAATGTGTGAGAATCGGAGAATCAGGCTTGGAAAGCCGTAAATCAAAGGTAATACAAAGTAATACAAATGTATTAATAAATTTCTTACTTACATTCTCATTCCTATTTAACTTTAGATAAAAAGACAAATATAAGCCGTTCAATGCCGCCCCCAATTAAATGCCGCCTATTAACGCCTCATCGTTCCTCGTCCTGAGGTAGTTACAATGTTACATAGGTATGTTTATAAATTTCTATCCTATTTTAAATTAGAATAAAAATCAAGGCCAACTCGCTCCGCTCACCGCCTCATACAGATGAAGATTCGCTGTATGCCAAAGGTAAGTTTGCATTTACCCTTTATTATTATTGTACATAAATTATTCATTTCCTTTTATTTCATTTTAGATTAAAAAAACAAGCACACACGTGCACTATCGCTTCAGCAGAATGCGACACTTCCGCAGGCCAAATGGTGAGTTTGTGATCATTTTTATATATATAAAAAAAAAAAAAGAAAAAAAAAAAATTTAATCCGCCTGAGTAGCCGAAGGGGAGGAATCTCGACTAGCAAGTCAATGGTCGTGGGTTCGAATCTCAAGTGCGGTAGAGTTTTTAATAAAAAGCCGATAGCCTTAGATGCTAGTGCTTTTAAGAGTTTAGTCTTAGAATTTATTTCTCTGGCGAAATTAATAATAATAATAATAATATATATAAAATTTAGTGATTACGTTAATTTACCTTTACAGGTATCAACAACCGCTCAACTCACTGTCAAACAGCGTACCACATTTATTTATTTATTTATTTATCTTACGTGTGTCTATATTATACCCATTTATACTATATATAGATATAATGTTATATTAACGAGCGGGGCTTTATTTATTATTGTAAATATTATTATAGTTTTAATTAAGTTTATAACGGCATAGGCCTTAAGGGGGCCCAGCCATTCAACACTATTGGCAACGCGCCTATCGCGGTATCTCAATAGTGGCGTGGAAAACCGCTTTCTTGTATTACGTAAAGCTGATAGTATAAACTCTTTACTCTTCCCGTGCTACGAAGGTTGAATAATCGAAGACTTTCTTTTGGAAAGCAGTGCCGTCAGCATTCATTTTGCGTTAGAAGGGAAAGATATCTCAAATTTAACCATTACAGATATTGTAATCCGTTTTAAATAATCTAACATGTGAATAAAAGTTAAAACAACTGAGGATTTATATACAGTAAAAGCTCCTTATTCGCGCTTCCTTCATTCGCGGTTTCACTATTCGCGGATTAAAAAAGTGCGACCCAATTCCTACATTCGTGGCTACAAATTTCTTTATTCGCGGATTTTTTGTGACTGGTTCCGGAATTGTTTTGTTTCCGAAGTTGAAATTTATTTAAAAAAAAAGAATTTAGACTTTAAAGCACTTCTAATTTTGGACAATGCACAGATAGAATCAAGTGACATTCAGGAATTGCTTGAATCGCAAAATGAAGATTTGACTGAACCCGAATTGGAGGAAATGTTAAATTCACAGCCCATTGAAAACGAGGCTTCAACAAGTAGGCTTCGCGATTTCTTTATGAACATTGATCCGACTATGGAACGAAGTCTTATGTTTGAGAGGCAAATTGCTAATGCGACTGCTGCGTATCAGTCTGAATTGAAGGAGCTTTTAGAAACTGCCAAGCAAGAGAAAATTACAAAATTCTTGAAACCAATGCCTAAGCCTTAAGATGATCAATCAAAATGTTCAAAAACTGAAGTTTTTCTATATTTGATTTTTCTTATTTTGTTACCTAGGAACGTATCCCATATAAATTACCATTCCGTACTCACGGTTTCTGTATTCGCGGCATATTTATGGAACATATACTCCGCGAATAAAGAGCTTTTACTGTACTCGTAAATTAATTTTATTTTTTTATTTTTTACATTCTTTGACATCATTGTTTATTTTACTGTAAACATTAATTTCTATTTTAGTAAACAACCATTTCTTGCTTTACAAAACCCGTCTCCCCTAATAGTTGCTTAAAGCCATTCGGTATTAGACCTTCACTCAATTCAAAGATCCATAGTCTGTACTGAAAATTACATATTTTAAATTACCGAATATTGAAAACTTTGAATACATTATAAATAAATATGTTAAAAATAAATTGTGTCATACTATTCTAAGAAATACATCAGACATGATATTACGTTCCAGTTCAGTGCTGCTGAAAGGCTTTATAATTCGTTACCGAAAACCGTGATGCTGAAAAACCATTCTATAGAGTGGCTGCTCCTGTGATGTGTTACGAGCGAAATGCATATTATTAATTTCCATTTTTAATATTAGTAATTATGTAATTATTAACGAAAATAATCAATGAACGATAAATGAGTGAATTCTTTGTCATGATAAAAAGATAACAAAGTTTAAAAAAGATTTGGGCTCTGACATTTAGTACATAGTCAGGAAGCTCTTTGGGAACGGTCAACAATACAAAAAAAAAAAAATTTTAAAAGCAAGAACAAATAGTGCAATTGTTAACAGAAACTAAAAATGAGCTTAAGTCGTTCAATAGCAGCAAGCTAAAGCTAACCAAAGAAGAGTACGACTTATTTCGGCCATGTGAATTCGAAAGTGAACAAGATTTGTATTAAGTTAACACCATTTTGAGCTGAATTTATGCGTTATCACAAATTGGTAAAGAATGCCGATTAGTTTCTAAAAATCTGTCCAGTAGATAGATGAGTTTTTGTTATTTGTTAATCCTTTGCTCTCTCTCAATGATAGAGACAATATGTGATGATGTATGAGAAAAATTAATGATTCGGGAGAGATTACAAGCTTTGGCCAATTAAGGCCTTAAGGCTATAAAGGCGTTAATATTAAAATAAAAATAAGTGGAGTAAAAACAGAAAAAAAATTTTTATGCTTATATTTACCGCCATACATAAATTTTAAGGAAGATATTGTAAAATAAAAGTGATTTCCGATCAGCGTACATTAGTGTAATGGATATTGGATCCGTTTTTGCATTTGTTTGCACTCATCATGCCTATCAGATAGCGTAATAAAGTCAATAAATTTTCTCTTTTAATTCCTTTTCTTAGCTAAAAGCCAAAAAAAAGAGTTATACAACGAAAAATATAGTCCATGTTTCTTTGCTTTATTCAACTCGCTATTTGTTTCTATTACATCTCATACTCACATATATATACACTCGTCGACTTACAAGTAAAACTTCAAAGCATAACAATAAAAATCCGTGGCAAAGGCTTAATCGGCCGCAATTTATTTTTAGCAAGAAACTCGAATTCGAATAATATGTGGTATGGTAACGTTTTGGAACCTTACCACAGGCTTAACAGGGCTACCATTAATTTAAAACTATTATTAAACCCTACAATGTCATTTATCCTAATAAAATATATCTCGTTATGCTACATTCGTCTTATCATTTTCTTACATGGAGAATTTCTTTACTCTTTGTCAGTAAACGGGATAAAATTTATCTTTCACCTCTTAATTCACTAAAATATAAACTTATGGAATCAAATTTTTTTGATATAATTAATTTTTTTATTCTTAAACTACTGGAAGGAGTAGCGTACGTTGTGTAGGTCTTTAATAGCAAACATTGATATTGTTGACTGTGCGCATCATATAATATAAAGTATTAAAACCATACTTTATTCTTTAATTAGATAGCTGACTGTTTCATCAATATTTGACAAAAATTGTATGAAGAAATTGTATGTAAATAAATGAAAATTGCAATAGTAAACCAATAGAGACCATTATATTTAGTCATATTTCTTTATGGTCGTGAATATATATATATATGTGCTTGTTTATTAAACTCAACTGCAAATTAAAATTATTCTAGGATGGTAACTGCGTTGCGATTCCGTAAGCTACCAATTCCGTTTTCTAAAAGTTATCTATCTCTTAAAGTGAAAAATATAATATTGTGAGTCTCGCCATAAAACGATGATTATAGTATATGAACAATAAATTCACGCTTGAATCCTATGTATTGCTAGAATCCTGAGTATCCGCTTAACGCAAACTGTCCCTTTTGACGTAAACCACAAAACCCCTTTTATAGAAATAAAGGGTTTTTCGTAGGTTTCACCTTAAAATCCAAATTTCTCCTCCGCATTGTGGTGTCTTCGACGGGAATGAGCTGAAAGAGACTTCTTTTAGCATGTATTCCTTTGTTTCTTTTAAACAGAAAATTCCGCAAAACTTTTTAATTTGTGTCTAAGAGGTTCTGAGACTTTGGTCTCTTAGAAGGATTTTTAACACTGACATTTCTATCGGAAAACTTCACCCAAAGCGTGGTCAATATGCCCTAGATCCAATTTCCATCAAAATTCCTATCCCTCCGTTAACTAGTCCATTAGAAATGCCAACATTTGCGGTGGTCCCATATTTTCCAGTCGTTTTCAATAACAATTCAAACTGAAGTCCTTGAGTCTCGGATGCCTCCAGTTATTTTATGCAAACTTGTGTCCAGGCATTGCTAATTTATCCACCACGTCGTGATGTCCACCATAATTATTTTAGAATTACCTGACGTTTAATAACCAAAATCTCAAAAGAAAAGAACTTTTAATCATTTACAACATTGTGCGGGCATCGGTCGATTTTTTCCATTTTCTTACAGAAGCAATAATGCCCGTAAAGCAAATGTAATTTTATAATTTGCAAGTAATAAACAAAAACCCAACATTTTTTGCTTAGAGAAATCGAGTTGCTTTCAGTTTACGCTTTTCTGGGATCATATCACCTTGTCCATTTTTGATACAAATATGCACGCAGTTTCTACCAAATTTTAGGTCGATGCCTGTTATTTTAACGACCAGGAGAGCCAACAACACGCGCAAAACAGACATGGCTTAACCGACCTAGAATGCCGCCCTTATTAAAAATATTCCTACCTTATAGTCTCTGAAGCATCCATTTGGCTGTTGCAAAAATTATGGCAAAATGAGCAAATCTGCGTGTTGTTGATTATAAAAATTGTACAATGTTATGAACAGAATAAAGAAAAATTTTCCGTTTTGAGGAAAGTTAAACGTAGAAAAGTAGAAATTTATCTATTAAATGTTTCGAACACCATATCTATGGACGATCTTTAATATGTATCAATAATGCGGAGGTTTAGTAAAGAAATTTTTATAGACGTCCGCACATATTCTGCAGCGAAACTTAATTATCACGTAGGACTATAATTTTTACTTATTGGCTAATAGAAATTCATGAAATTTTTCAATCATCTCTTGATTATCTCGAAATCCAACGATTTTCTTGGCATCGTCTTTAGTTAACCATTTCAAATCAGAATGTTCCTCGGATAGCACTGGTTCTTTACATGGGTCCCTTACTTCAGCCAACCAGTAAATAACCTCTTTTGGTTTGCCATTAACTTCGTATTTAAGAACTATGGGATTGTCTTTGTATATTTGAAGATCTTCCTCACAATATCTAATAAAAAAACAATAAGTCACAACGTAAAGAATTACATATTTTTGTGGACGAATACCCAGCTTCTTCTCGAGTTTCTCTTAATGCAGTAAAAAAATCATCCTCACCGGGATCAACATGACCTTTAGGCGAACTCCAATGAAAGCTACCATAAGAGGCTTTGAGCAGTAGATATTGAATTTCATTATACACGCGGCGAAATACCACAAAACCGGCAGCTCGTTTCATTATTATTGTTAAGTTAATATACAACTTTCAATTGATTTTGTTTAATTTAATTATATTTGATTATTTTAACCTTTGGGGTAGATTCACAACGTTTACTCCTTGTAAAATTGGTTCACTAGGAATTAATTACAAGTAATTACTATGTGCAAAGGGCATCAAAGAAAACCATACAACTAATTCTTTTTTGCTTTGCTTAATTCTTGATTGCTTTGCTTTTTCTTTGATTAATTTGCCGCTCGTTGCCTGAATTGTCAACTTTTTTGCCTGTGTCAAGCGCTAAACATAATAAAATATATATGTTACTATAGAAGGTAGTAACGTAGCTGAAAGTTAACCTTCGCTTTTCGTACGCCTCTTATAGTCTTGCTCAAAATTTACTACGCTGTAAAAGCTGTGCTTTAAGTCCCGATTTTTAAATTAGCTGCTTGCAATAACTATTAATTCAAGCTCTTTAATGATATTAAATTTTCAATTACTATTTATAAAGTACGCTGGAAGGATTTTATGGCACTGTTCGTATTCTCTTCCAAGCCACAATGATTCATATAAAAAATTCGACAACGTAATCTTAATATTTTTTAGAAAATAAATGCTTCTTTATTTGTACTCATTTGCATGCTTGGTACTAATTATCTGTAGGGCAGCTACATTTCATTGTTGAGTTGCGACTTTTTCGTTTTACGTATGCAAATTAAGTGCGAGAAACGATGTTACGTCAAACTACACGAAAGCGAAATAGCTCAAGTGCGTTTCGAGGCTTTGGAGGGTGAATATTAGTTGTTTTCACTTACGTTTATAAAAGGAACTGTCAACGAAAAATAAATCCCAACCAAAATTGTTTATGTTTTGTCCAAATCTAAAAGCTAGTTAAAAATAAAATGAATTTAAACAATGTAATACTATAAATTTTGTTAACTTTATTTTGGCCTCTACACTGCGGGTTTAATCGGAGAACCCACTGAACTCAATACCATTATTAGCTTTCGACGGCCTTGGGAATTCTTTTGGTCAGGCTAAGCAAATTGAATAAGATCTTTATTTTTTCTTTTGAAGTTATCCTGAAATTGTACCGATGAATTTATACAAATCCAAAAAGAAAATTTACAGTTTGCTCTTTTAGTTGGTGGTCAATGTTTAACTTAAATCTTCTTTACTTGAACTGATGACGCACTTCCGTCTTGAACAAAGATTTTATGGCAGCGCCTTGGTACACAATAAAATTCAATATTTGCGTTTATTGGAGATCACATTATTTCACTTTATTTCATTTTATTTTTTTAAGATATGGGGCTCAAGTGCGCAAAACAATTCCCAATTTATTACCCAAAAATTTCAATACATATATATATCTACTTTCTTAGTAGAAATGGATTAGTCGTAATTAATATGGATATAATTTTGTGCTTATTCATTTATGTATTTTGGTTTGTTTATAAAATAAATAAGAGAACGTGATAATGGTAAGTAATGCAAAGAAAAGGAGAATTAATGAAGTTACGTAATCAGGTTCTGCTACATAGTATCACATATAGTATAACAATCATACAGTTGAAAGTTAGCTTTCATTTTCATCACGCAGCTGAATAATTTCATTTTTACAATTTGTACATGCAGCAAAAAGTTATTATTGTATTGACGCTTAACATACATGAAATTTGTATTTGCATGCATTTGTGTAACATTTGAAGATGTAGTTGTAAATACATATTTATCTTCTTATATATGAAGTTACAATGATCACGGCGAAGAACTACTTATTTTTCAGAATGAGGTTTTCAGATTCTATTTGTCATTGCAAAATAGGGTTTGAGGTGGCTACATGAATTCTTATTCTTGCATTGTTCTTACAATAATTTGGTGGTTTTGGCAAGCCAGATTTGTTGAGACGTTTTGTTATCTAGCAAATAAAATAAAATAAGGAATTAAAGCTTAAAATATACCATTTTAATTCACGGCTAATCGAATAAACATGTAGTAAAATGGTGTTAAATTTATTCTTATCACAAAACCGCAAACCAACGGTTAATGATTTTGATTTTATGATTTTTACCGAAAGCTCAGCTTAAGCAAGACGGCATATTGAAAAATGATAAAAACAAGTGTAGTAATCGCAAATGTTGACGCATTGAATTGTGAACAAAAATGCTTCATTGGTGCCACAGAAAATTGAAAATTTTGTTTTTGGTAATAATTACAATCTGCTGCATTTATATTTTGATTTCGAGCAAAGCGGATAATCTCCTGAAACATAATAAAAAAGTTCATATTGCTGCAAATGATCTGCCGTTAATATTGTGGTGGAATGCTATGCCTAATGACTATGGATCAACAAGTTTATGCGATTGGCATTTTTGTAGGTTTACTACTCAACGTAAACATCTAGCAAAAGCGAAGGCAAGTATAACCGTATTGTTTACTTGAATTAATCTTTTCGCAATTGTGGACTCCTCCTTTACCCGGTTTCTTACACGATTCGTAAATAACACGGTTTGCCAATACACTTGTTTTACACGAATTCTTTTTTTCGGTCGTATAGTATACTTTTCTGGTCGTATATTTTTGACAGCTCCAATGATTAACAAAACTTAGATATGCACGTAAGCGAAAGAAAACTTATTAAGCTAAAAAATTCAATGTCTTTCTTATTATTCTTATCCGTTTGGAGTCAATTCCGTTCAGAGTAAATTTTCCGATTCATTTGCACGAGCAAAAGCGAAGGCAAGTATAACCGTATTGTTTACTTGAATTAATCTTTTCGTTGACAATAACGTTGTTGAATACAATTATGTCGTTCAAGATATCGTCCTTTGTTAGTTACTAATCTCCTGCTTTTTCTGCGCAGCAGATAAAACTATTCGTCTTTTATATTTTCACATTATTTGAGAAGCTAATCAATTGGCATGTTTTAGAAACGACCGAAATAAGAACGTCGATAGATTGTGTGAGCAAAACTCTTGATTAGTGAAGCAACATGTGGTTAAACTTTGCCGTGCTCGAAAAGGTTTTTTTACCGTTCTTATTACGATCGCTTTATTACTGACTAATAGTGGCTTATTTATTGTTAAAAAATTCCTGTTTAAAAAGATTTCAAAAATTCCAAGTAATATACCAAGCTGCCAAGGTAGTTCCATGAAATGAGAGAATCGCCTTGGGGACGCTAAAGCCGAAATTGTCTGCTAACGGCAGTGAAGCTGAACTTTTGGGAATTAATTTTATTGTAGTGAAACTATTTTCGATCAGCAGTCACAATACAAAGCAAAAAGTTTTTCTTTCAGTCCTTTAAAACAGTTCATGTGTTGTAAATCGAAGTTCAATTCTCACGACCTACAACTTTTTGCTTTTGAATTATTGAATTATGTTTAAGCTGCTGATTATATTTCAACGTCATTAAATAAATAAAAATCATTCGCATTTCATTCACACTTGATACAACAGGTCATGTCGCCAAACGGCAGCTGGATAATTTTTGTGTTTTACCGGTGTTAGTGAAAAAAAAAAAAGGAAAAAAGAGAATTTAAATATTTGAAAAAAGGAAAATAGGTTTAATAAAGTAATAAAATTTAAAGGAAAAAAGTAGAGAAGGAAGAGGAAAATTAAGAAGCAATACATATATTCAATTTTTTGTTTTTTCGTTGTGATTATTTCTTTTTTTTGTGTTCCCCGTGATAACAACCAAAACAACATCAGCCCGTCTCCCTATGGAGACTGGGTCTGATCTTATAACTACTGATAGAGACTGTTTTGAAGATTTTTACATGAACGCCATTGGGCACACCAAGAGATCGAGAATGGGTGAGAATAATATTCTTTTATCTGCTAACGGAGAAGCTAATGCAAACGTTTTAATTGCGCCTAGTAAGCAGGCTATCGACAAGCCCTCTGATTTGGGTGCCACAGCCGCCCCAAATCTCGAGATCAATTTATACGATTGCCTTTCGAACTGCAATTTCGTCGTTTTTGTCGAAACGTGCGCAGACGCAGAAGGAAATCGCATCAATATTAATTCCAATCTCTATTTTTATGATTACTTGAAGGATTTCAATAGGTACGGCTTAAAAGAATTAAAAGTGATCAGCAGGGGCAGAGCCAAACTGCTTTTCATCTCTGCTGCCAATTCCAACAATTTTGTTACGAATAATGAATTTACTAGAAAGAATTTAAAGGCGTACATACCGAGGTCTTTCACTGAGAGATTTGGAGTCATTCGAAACATCCCATGCACATATAGTGTCGATGATATAATTAAAATAGCCCTATCCGATATTCCGATTAAGTCCGCTGTCCGTTTTCAAAGAAGAAATCCCAACAACAAAGACGAGTGGATTCCCACAACCAGCATCAAAATTGGCTTCAAAGGGAGAGCCCTCCCTAAGTCAATAAAATTTAATTATTGTTACCTGTCGGTTGAGTACTTTGTACCCACTTTAAAGCAGCGCTTTAAGTGCGGTAGATACGGTCACGTGTCAAAATTCTGCAAAGCCAAAGAGAGCAGATGCCTTAACTGTGACGATGAAGTGCTTGTCCTGCGTTTCAGGTGAGCACAACACTCTCAATAAGTGTTGCCCTAACAGGGAGCTTGAATCAAATATCAACAGGATCATGGCAATTAAAAATCTTTCGTATAAAGAGGTAAAAGAGAATTTTTCCGTAAATTAATTCGAATGTCTCGATGACATCACTTATGACGACAATTTCCCTCCACTGGGGAACACGTCTGCAAATTCGACCAAGGATGATAATCAAAATGTCAACAAAATTTTAACCAAAAATAAATATAACGCTGTCGTCAAAAAAAATCGGTTCCTTCGAAATCTTCTCTCAGTTCACTCACTAAGCCTCCTCTCTAGTCAGCCCCCCCAAGCTATCTGGAACAAGTCTTCGGCGTCCGATAATTTCAAACAACTATTTGCGGTCCTCAGAACTTGAAAGATTAATTCTCGCGATTCAAGAAAGTATCCGTCCGATGATCCCTCATAATCTTATTAAAAAATTCGAAGAAAAAATGCCTGTCTGTGCCATTTCTTGCCCCGTTCAAGCGCCCAGTACTACGAGGAACTCCGCTGGGGTTCTTTCTCAAGTTTTAACATCATATCCTTTTTACTATATAATATTCAAAGTGTCCGACGTAACCTACCGTTTTTGGATTTCTACTTAAACTCAAGCAAGGTTGATTTCTGCATCTTAAGTGAAGTTTTTCTGAAAGATAAATATTGTTTTGAAGTTACAGTTTCGAATTATGCCTCAGCCACCAAATACCGAAACGATGGCTATGGTGGTGTTAGCACATTAGTTAAGAAAGGTGTCAATTTCAGACGTATTCAGACAGTCTTCATGTACAAACTTTTCTTGATGGGATTCCGATATTATGTGACTTTCCTGATGGTGAAAAAAATGTGATTCTAGTTGATCTAATTTATATTTATTTTGCTAAAGGTTCTAAACGTGAAATCGGACTTCTTATCAAAGGTACCCAAGTTAATCAGGTAAAATCTCTTCGATTTCTTGGGAGAATTTTAAATGACAGCTTAACACTTCGTGGGCATTATGAAAAGGCGTTCAAAGACTGCCAGTCTGGATGCAACATCATCAAATTCATGACAAACAATCAGGCAGGTCCGTTTTCGAAAGAGCCCTTTTTTGCACTGCCAAGGAGTTAATTAAAGTCAAGATGATAAATCCTTGCTTTTTTCAGGAAATTATATCTCTCAGTGATACTGTCACTTGCAGTTATACTTTTTGCTATCAAAAACTTCGTCATATTTTTGATAAGTTAGATTCAATTCCTCTTCAATTTCAACCTTCAGATGTCACAAGTTATGTGGCTGTCTCCTCGTTTTCTTTGCAGTAAAAAATGTGCGTCATCTCGGGGAACTAACTTGCTTTATTAGAAAAGCTAATTTATCGTTTTAGAATTTTTTTTTTCCTCTTCTTTCCTTTTTTTTTTTTACGTTCAACCATCTTCTATTACCATAGCATTCCGTTTTGTTTTCAGCCAAAGTTTGCAACACTGTTTGACTTTCAAGAACTCAACAAGCACGATTACATACACACACACAATTACACTTAACATGCTGGCTCCAGTTATTACGACCGCTCTTTTTTTTGTTACGTTTTGTACATAATAGTGACGAAAAGTTACGACAGTTCATTATCTGGACATATAAGCCACATATCTATTGGTTTAGTTCATCTCCATTCAACATACCAAAGAAAAAAAAATATATATATATATATATTTCAACGTTTGCAAACCATGCTCGTGAACATATCAATTGTTTGTTACATCTTTATCAGATGTTGCCCGAATGTCTTAAAACAACTATTTATCAACTGCCTAATCATTCCTGACGGATATAATAAGTCAGTTCCCTTTTAACATGCCCTAACATTTCGTCCGTTTTAATAAACAAGAATGCATAAAAAAAACTGTGCACGCCTTGATCGAACTTAAAAAATGTGAACCGGTACCTCCTGCATCAATTGCAATGAACAGCACTCGGCCTTAGATAAACAATGCCCAATAAAACTTATAATTGAACATTATTGCTGCGATCGCTTCGCAAATCGCACTTAAAAAGCCAGCATTTGTTTCTAAAGACAAAATGAAGTCAACTTAATCCCTTGCTCTCGTGTCGTCACAATCATGTAAGAATTGCAAAATTTTGCAATGGAACATCACAAGGAGCAAAGGACATATTAGTAACTTTAATATTATTACGGGATTTTAATCCTAAGTATATAGTTCTTCAAGAGATTCACTGTAGAAATTATTTTAATCCGACATTACCTAACTCATAGATCATTGTATGGAAAAAAATCAACAAGCTTGTAAGGCTTCGTGTTCTAACGAATTTCTGCCAATTGCACTCTCAACGAAACCTTAAGTGTTAATGATAATCGTTATGAAATTGAGGATTTGGAGTACTGTTTGAAATGTATTCAATTTCCAATTATAAACGAGAAGGTATCATTAACTGTTACATTGTTGAAACACATTTGCGCTACAGAAGAGACTCTTCGCATGTAAGGAATGTAAATCGAAATTATGTTGCGCAAGAGCTACGTCTAATTATTGCTTATGCAATGAAGAAATACATGACAATAGCGCCATATTGTGAGCAATATCATCAAAGTTTTAAGGAAATTTCTACAGAAGATGTGGTGGGTACTCTCATAAGAGAGAGCAAATATTTAGAATTATCCAACCCCAGCCACTCAACATTTGATGTGTTTGAAAGAGCATTTTTACTTTTCGAAAGAAGCTGTGAAAGTATAACAATTTAAAAAATGCAAGGAGAGGAATTGTTGCTACTATAATACATAAAATAGAATCTTAAGAATAGAAGGCAGATGCACGGAACACCGGACCAAGTTGTTAAAAGTTTTCCCTCCTCCGCCGTTTCACGCGAATTGTAAACAGAGTAACGACAATGTTATGTTATCCTCCCCTCAATAGTGGAATTTAGAGTAAACATAAATCCGCCCCCTTTTTTAGTATTTTTCAATAACGACTTCATTGCAATGATTTTTATTCTGTTTTTTTGTTTCCTGTGCATTCCCAAAATGGGCGTTGGGTACTTTAAAACGGCTACAATAGAAAAAGCTATCTCTTAAACAAGACTTAATTATCCACACTTTTTCCGATCCAAATTTTTTTCCCAATCTTCAATATTAGCTAGACTAGCATATTGTCACCTTTTAATTTGTTCTCTTAAACCTGTCGGCAATAAAACAAAAATTTGGTTGACATTGTGCTAGTTTTACGGACTTTATTTTTCACGAAAACTATTGTGGAAGAAACTTCAACTTTGCGAACTTCTCAGGTGCCAAAATTTATCTGCCAAAAAAAGAGAGCATAAATATATGTAGAAAGCGTCTATGGGATGAAGAAAATAGGCTAATGGACCTCATTAATTTACTATTTACTATCAACAACGACACAAATTGGTCTCCCAGCTTTAGAGAGTAGACTTCTTGAATTAAAAGCTAAAATCATCCCCAAGCGAGTAAACTCAAAATTATCTATTTTCGGCTACTATTGCCAAGAATATCAAAAGTTCGCCATTCGCAATTGACTACTTTTTATATTTCGGAAAGAAAACGGATATTCCCCTAAAAATATCCCATAACTTTGTTCTTAAGCTTCCGGGGGATTTGAAGGTCTCCGTTTGTGATATTTATAATGTAAAAAAAAGAGCAGACTACAAGTTATGTGTTCAGGAACCTAATTGCTTCTGTTTAATGGCATACTTCGCGAAAGTGCTTTAACTTTTCTTGGTTTTCATCGCTCAGGCCAGAGCTACCCTTCAAATTATTAACCTTGCTTATAAAAACAAACTCAAGCAAACCGAAAGCCTATTCATGTTACAATCGGAACCCTTTGACTTCCAACTGGAGCACCATTAACAAATTAAGGAATACACTTATGGTTAAACGCTTTGGAGTAACCTTTGTAAGTGTGTAAACTTTTCATTTATTAGGAGAATCGTATTCGGAGCAGATAAACCTACGGGTATTTTAAGATCAGTTACAGAATTCAATATATTACTTTATTAGTATGACTAGACTAAACATCCAATTCGGTTTCCCAAAATAGAACCGAAAGCTAGCGCTCAATTTTTTTCACTTAGTCTAAGAATTTCTTTCATTTGTCTAGAAAAATGATAATAACAAGCGGAGGTTTAAAATATAATGAAATGCGGAAGGTGAAAATTGATTCTTTGGTACTTTATATTATGTGTTATTTACCATTTATGAAAATTAATCTAAACAATGATTACCTAGGCTGTACTCTTCTATGGTTCTGACATTGATATAGGTGATTTGCCTTTACCTCGCTTTCCTGGTCAATTGTGGGCTTTACTACACGAAGAATCTCCTCGCAATGTGGCATTTATGCCGTACCAGCAATGGCTGCAGCATTTTAATTTCACTTCAACATTTAGTCGTTATAGCGACGCTCCCTTAACTACTTATTATTTGCCAAAGGTCGAGAATTTAACTAGTCCCACCTATGTAATTCCGGTAGCTGATAAATCCGGGCAAAATAACCAAGGCTTAGTATTTTTTATGCAGTCGGACTGTGATACAATGTCTGGAAGAGATGATTACGTACGTGAATTAATGAATTACGTTACTATTGATTCCTATGGAGCTTGTTTGAAAAACCATGAACTACCGGACAGGTAATCATAACAAACATATGCGTACGCTGTAATAATCATTAAATGTTTCCAGTTTACAGGAACAACAGCATGATTATTTAAACAATTTATACTCTCCGGAGATATTAAAATTGATAGCTCGTTATAAATTTGTGTTGGCTTATGAGAATGGAGTTTGCTACGATTATATCACAGAAAAATTCTGGCGTCCTTTAACAGTTGGATCTATACCTTTGTATTTTGGTTCACCAACTGTCAAGGTAAGGTATCAAGGTAAGCGTTTGCTCTTAGCGACGTTCTTTATTTAAAAATTTTTTTTCGATTTCAGGACTGGGCTCCTAATCATAAGTCTTTTATAGACATATCAGACTTTAATAGTCCTAAGGTGAATAAAGTTAAAGTGATATAAATTAGCATCATCTTAAAAGAGACTAAATTAAATAAATAATTAATGATTATCTGAATTTAAGGATTTAGCGAACTTTATTAAAAAGTTGGATGGTAACGAAGCGGAATACAATTCTTATCTTCAACACAAATTCAATATGGTGAAACCTATCGGCAATGAACGCCTTCTAAAAGAACTTAGGACCCGTAATTCCTCTTTGTATGCCAATAACTTTTTTCAAAGTTTTGAGTGTGAAGTGTGCAGAAAATTATATCAGCAACCCATTCATGTTCAGATGGCTTCAGAAACACATTATCAATGTCCTCATAAACCCATATATCCAAGCATGTTTGGAAAAGTACGTAACAATGAAGAATGGCGTTCAGCTATGGAATTGGGCAAATGCCAGGCAAATATTTTAGATAGGTTTTTAAAACGAAATTTAAAATTTACCAAAGATAATTTCACAAAGCTTTTAAACGATGAAATGATTTCAGGAAAATGTTTAGCTTAAGTTATATATCCACAGCTCCGTAGTAATCATTGCAGGTACACATTCTCATTTTATATTGTTTACACTATGTCTCACTTGTAACCTACTATTAAGGTTAAGTATGGAATTTTATAAATAGATTTAAATAAAAATGTTACAAGGAATTAAACAAAAAATTTCAATTGCTATTGCTTTTAGATTCTGCATAGTTTAGATTCTCAAGATTGAATTTGTTAACATTTATTACGTATTAGTAAGTATCAAGGGTTATTTTAAGTTTATCCAAGGAAATATATTAGATTTTTCAGATGTTTGGTGGAAACAACAATTGGAGATCGCGCATAATAATTTTTTTTTTTTTGGATATTGAATTAAAATGGATTAAGTCAATAAGACTTGTAGCTTATATGTCCATATAATAAACAGTAATAATTGTTTGCAAGAAATATTTTAAAAACAAAAGGACTGCAGCAATTGAGCCAATATGTTGTGTGTAATTTTAGATTATTGAGCTGTTTAAAGGTGATGTGAAAACAGTGTTGCAATCTTTGGCTGAAAATAATGGAATATTTTAGAGAAATATTATCGTGAATTAAAAATATAAGTTCTCATCGGACATTTTTTCCTGCAAAGAAAAAGAACGAGAAGGCCGCCGTACAATTTGAAAAGACCAAAAAACTTTTAATACCATCAAACTGTGACATCTAATGTTCACAAGACGCGCTAATATTGAAGACCGTACAAACATCGCATGTTACTGCACGAATCATTTTTAAATACACTTTCTCATAAGCGTGACCACTCATCAGTCTGCAAATAATTTTGATATCCCAGGGATTATAGGAAGCCGTTGAAAAGATTTTGAATTGAAATGCGGGATTTATTTTGTTGAAAAGGCGATTGTTGAAAGATGTGGTTGCGAATTGCCCGTATTGTTTCATTGGGAGTGAACTTGAGAGACAAAATTGTCCCATCAAGTTGAGCCCTTTTTGCATGGAAGTTGGCTCCTTTTTATTTAAAAAAAACCGCAGTGACCAGGTATCCAAACAAAGTGACAGTCATTCACTTGAGATTCACTTGAGACCTGACTTGCTATTCGAAAAGATAACAATTCTCTTGATACCATCAGTAATTTAATGGCATGTGTGAAGGCAAGCAACACGATAAAGATCAAGGAAAGTTCCTCCGCCACTTTGACTTTATGCACTATTTTAGATAGATGCTTCAGTACCGAGAACCAAGATACATTATGTCCGACAGAACCGTTAGTGGCATATATATGCCGTTGTTGTAATGAAGAAGAAGCTTTTCTTGATATAAGATCCTCATACATGAGAAATTGACATTTTGTTTTGACGTAGACATCAATTCAAGAATGTTCATGAAGACTCTACATTTGATTGAGATATAACTTTCTGGAAAAAAGAAGGACTCATTAACTTGATCTTAATTAACTCCCTTACAGTACAAAGAGCAACGTTTTAACAATGGATTTTCAAATGTTTGTATACGTTTCTCAATTCAATCTTGGATCTGACTAAAGATTTGCATACAGTCGAAACTTTTTTGGAGGCAAGCCTAACCGGTTGTTAGTCATCAGTTTGATGATGTTGCATTCAGACTGACAGCCTTTGAACGCCTTTCATAATGCCCACGAAGGCTTAAGCTGTCATTTAAAATTCTCCCAAGAAATCGAAGAGGTTTCGACTGATCAACTTTAGTTCCTTTGGTAAAGAGCCTGATTTCACGTTTAGAACCTTTGGAAAAATAAATAGTATATGTTTTGCCGGGGTTTTATCGAGAGTTTATTGACAGCCACTGAAAAAGATGAGACCGTAGATACAATCAGGAAACCATCTGCATATTATAATATCATGCAAAGAAGCTGCGTATAGACTGAACAGTATGTATACAGTTAAACAACTGCCCTATGGGATACCACCGTATATTTCAACTTTTTCAGTACCACCAACACACGCTTGGATAAATAAATAAGTATCCACAGCCGCATTTGAAGAGAAATCGAAAAGTTTAAGAGAATTCTACCAAGCTTAATCAAGTTGACACAGTCATAGGCTTTGCTGATGTCCAGGGAAAGCATGACAACCATTTTCCCTGCTTTTTTTAAGCTAGCTATGAGAATAGATTTGCGCTTTTGATAGGCGTAAGAACGAGCTGGAATAATGTTCTCAGTTTTCAGGAAACCAGTTAGTCTTTCCTTAACCATGAGGTTGATAGTCTTTATGAATACAGATATCACTGAAATTGATCTGAAGCTACTTAAATCATTTAAGTCATTGCCTGCCTTAGGAATGGGAACTATTTAAAAGTATAAAGCACCTGTTAATTGCACGCGAGAGAATGCTAAGGCTTCCTCCAGACAGTGCTCTGAGCATGTCATACTTGACTCCATCACAACCTGCAACAGTAACTCTCTTTCTGAAATGTAAAACATATATTAGCTAATGCAATGAAAAGGGTGTATTGCGGAGACTACTAAAAGGAATTTAAGGTATTGTAATCGAAGTGACACTTGGAATGTAGCTCTTAAGCATATCCAAGTATTTTTTATTATCATGGTCATTCCATACAGCACAACCGCTTAATTTTCAACTAGAATATCGATGACCACTGATATAATTCCAGAAATTACGTGGGTTGCCGTTACCACATAAATCTTTAATCGCGATAGCTCTATGTGTCCTTTTCTGACTCCAAACCTCCATTCTTTCAGTGTTTTCATATATTCAATGTAGTTGGCTGGATTGGCATAGTTACTCATTTTTCTCCTTGCAGCTTGGTATTTGCGAAAATGTGTTGACAGGAAAAAGTTCCACCAAGGTTTAGGTGAGAAGGACTCAATGTCAAGGAAAGTTGGTTCTAGCAGACCTGATCACAGACGGAAAGGCACTTTGAATTGATGACAAATCAGAAGGAAGATCAACTTTAGACCGACGGTCCATAAGGAAGTTGCGTGAAATGAAATTTTCTATTTTCTTAACGGAATTGTTAGAGTGCTGACTTTTGCCAATGGAAATGTTGGACGTGTTCCAGTTGAAAGATAAAATAGTTGAATTCGAGAAAGTTAGGTCCAAGACACCACTCGCCGTGCGACCACTCCGGTTACAGTGAAAGGTAGTATTACCATTATTTAAGATGTTGAAATTGCTGGCATTGATGGCATTTACGAGGATCTTGCCTTTGTTAGTCAAGACTTGATCGCCATACCGGCAATGTCAAGCATTGAAATCTCCTACTAGAATCACATTTTTTTCACCATTAGGAAAGTCACATAATATCGGAATCTCATCACGAAAAGTTTGTACATGAAGACGGGGTGGAAAGTAGCACGATGCTATGAAAAGATTCAATTTAAGATTTGTAGTTTTGATAATAATGTCGACAGCAAAATTGTAGGGAATACGTCTGAAATTGATGCCTTTCTTGACTAGTATCTGGAAACTTTATACGAGATAATATTTCAAATTCAAAAAGAACCCTAGGGAATTTACTCGCAGTCCTGGGTGCTTGATTGTAGCGAGTATTAGCATAGAGAGACATTTTTTTATCGAATTCCTTAACAAGATTCTGAAGGATTGTCGGACGGATACATTCTTTAGTCGCAGAGATAAATCTATCAAGTTCCGAGGAAAGCAAATTGTTGTTCGATATTATTGGTCGCTGAGGCCTTGTTACAGACAGCTCTGGGGGTGAACTGAAAAAAGGTTTGGTGGGTGAATTGGAAGAAGGGTTGGAAATAACAGGTTTCCTTTTAACGACCCCATTAAATATTTTGTTCGTTAAAATCTTCTTTGCGTTTTCATTATCATTCTTGAAATTGCAGACGAGTTTCCCAATGGAGGGAAATTCTCGTCGTAGGGGTCGTCATACAGATGTTGTTGTGGTTTGAAGAAAACTTTTCTTACACTTCTTTATAGGAGAGATTTTTAATGGCCATGATCTTGTTAACATTTAATCCCAGCTCCCTGTTCGGGCAACATTTATTTGAAGTATTACACCTGACCCATAGGACAAGCATCTCGTTTTTGCATACTTTTCGCACTTGGCAGACTTCCGGCAGTTTAAGCACCTTTTCTCCTTTGCTTTGCAGAACTTGGACACATGCCAATATCTGCGGCAGTTAAAGCATTGCTTTAAGGTGGGTACAAAGTACTACAACGGCAAATTACAAAAATGAAATTTCATTAATTTGGGCAGAGCTTTCCCCTTAAAACCTATTTTGATGCTAATTGTTAGAATGAACTCTTCTTTGTTATTAGAATTTTTTGTACGAAAACCGACAGCAGATTTATAGGAACGTCGTAAACCGCTATTTCGATGATCTCGTTTTCATTAACGGACATTCCGAATTACTTTAAAACTTTCGGCGAAAGCTCTCGGAATATATGCAAGAACTACTTTTTTTTTGAAATCATTATCTTTGACGAAGCTGTTAGCATTAAGAGAAGAGCTGAAAGGCAATTTAGGTCTGCCCCTATTAACTGCTTTTAATTTTAGTAATCCGTCGATGTTGAAGATAATCATAAAAAAAAGTCCAAGCTGATATTCACTATTTTCCCTTGGCATCTTCAAAATTGCCTTGCAAAGGATAGTCACACAAATTGATATCATGCTTCGCAATCTCTTCGGCACCCAAATCAGAAGGCTTATTAAATACCTGAGCACTGTCAACTCTTTGGCTATAGCTCCTCGTTTGGGAGATAGACTAACATCATCCCCACCCATCCTCAAACTCTTGTTATGCTCATACGTATAGAAATCCTCGAAATCGTCTCTATCCGTGATAATTAATTCAGACCCTGTCTCCATAGGGAGATAGGCTGCTGTAGTACCTTTCCCGGGAAACACATTCCAATCCGGATCGAAAAACGAAAAAAGAGAAATTAATACATATTTTACTGTTTAAAATTTTCGTTTCTTTTTTAAACCTTTACTTTTTTTAACTTCCTTTTTTAAATTTTTGTTATTTTAATTTTTTTTATTTATTTATTTTTTTTTCACTAACACCGATAAAACATGAGAAAAAGAAAAAAAAATTACCTAGCTGACGTTTGCCGAAAGTCGAATCAGTAATTGTAATTTAAAGTATGTTGTGTTGTTTTGAGCGTTGATTGTGAACTGGTAGTGCATAATATATTCAATTTAATTCAAACTTGTTGCTTTTACGAATACCACAAGTAGGTCACATCGGTTCATACCTCCTTTCCAGCTACAACCATAATCCGTTAAATGTTGCTTGTTGGCGTAGAGATTCTATTCTATTACTTTGAGAAATTATATAACATTATTTTTATTATTGAAGACTCCTCCAATATTAAGTTCGATTTCATTCGATATGATTTCCTATTTTTTCAACTCCCTCTCCCTAATGGGCCTTAAAAGTGAGTAAGTTCAGAAACAATTGGTAAACTTAATAAAATACTAGGAAGCCGATAGCCTTAGATGCTAGTGCTTTTAAGAGTTTAGTCTTAGAATCTATTTCTCTGGCGAAATTAATAATAATAATAATAATAATAATAGTAATAAAATACTGAATATGCTGTAAAAGCGCTCTCTGTGTCTATTAAGAATCGCTTGCTTGCTATCACCTGATTACTGTTTTAGTTTAGTTAAATGTCTCTAAATCATCTACTACAAAGCCAGCTGATCTTCTCAATTTACAATTAGTGGAAGACCACGAGTTTTTAAAATACTCGAATTGTTATATAAAATTTTATTTTCTATAAAAAATAATCATAAAAATGTTTAAAAACAATATAAGTTGTTTGATAAAATTCATTCCGGGTTGCTTTGATAAAGTTTCGGCTGTGCGTTTCCCTCAGATCACACAACGCCATAAGTATGCTTCTTTTAGTGCAAGAGACGTGTTGCATGAAACCTCTGACGAAGCTGGCACTCTTACAGCTACTTTTGCTAAGTATATTGCTATCAAAAGGCATAAAGATGCCGCACAAACTCCTACAACAATACGTTATGCCGATTATTTTCCTATCGCAGACATAAGAAGTTTTCAACGCGAACTACAAAAAACCCCAGCAGATCAAGTGGCCGCACTTGTTATATTTACTTCAACGTATCGTCCAAATGCAGAGCCACAAACATATGCCAAGGTTCTGAACGATATAGATTCAATAGCAGTGAAATTGCTGCCACAAATGCACGAAGATGTCGTGCTTCGTACTTTATATGCCTTTTTGTTTTTAATGCCTAACTGGATAACACGTCTTGATTTCTATAAAGCAGCTCTGAATCGTCTAGCCACCAACAATGAGCAGCATAACGAATCAACCAATAAGTCTCTGGAGAATTTTGTTCAGTGCTGCTTTTATCTTGGACTTAGTAAGAAAAACATGTCAGCAAAGGCCAATGCTTCCGAGCTATTGCAAAATCTCTTAAAACAGAGATTGGATATCCATCTAGATAATATGCATACGCTTGATTTTGCTATTATTTGTAATGCCATCTATAAAACAGCCACTTCAGTAAACTTTGGCAAATTTAACCAACGCGTTATTAAAGAAGTGCTAAAATTAGACATCGGCCATGGTCAAGATGGCATTCTAATAAACTATTTGAAACTATTACGTTTTCTACGTGTACGTTCCGCGACTGTTTGTGAATATTTAACTGCAATCTGTAAAAATTCTGACAGCTTGGCAAAGCTACAGATTAGAGGACAAGTACATTTATTTGCCTATTTAGCGGAATGTTTGTGGGACAATGAGGAGTGCTCGAAGCCGATTATAGAACTCTTTTTCAAAAACCTTTTGCAACCGAGAAGATTTGAATTTCATTCTGAAGCTGTAAGAAGTAAAGATCTTTGCACATTTTTATGGTGTTGTGCCCAAATGAACTGTCCTCTTACGTCTGAGCAATTGCGACATGTTGAAAATCATTTATTTGATAAATTGAAACAAGGCGAATTTGAAAATTACCCGGATCAACTTGTGGATTGTTGTCTCTCCTTGTGGATTTTGGGATATAAATCTAAGGAATTATTAGAGCGATCTTTACATACAAAATCAACAGCAAAATCATCCAAGCGAGCACATCCAAAGGTTGATAATCGTCTTACCGTACTAATGTCGGCGTCTCAAATCGAACAGCCATCATGGTGTTTCGAACTTTTAAAAGGATTTAAAGCTTATGACATCGATGACAAAGTACCGAATTATTTACTTAAGTGTTCTGATTTTGATTTAAAAGAACTCTCTCTAAAATGGTCGCAAGAAGGTAGCGTTGAAACGGCGCAAATTGTTTGCCCGATAGCTGGAATAAACATTCCATCCATTCATATAAAAACTCGGTCGCCGGACAGCAAAATCTCTGATAGCAAGGTCCTAGTGGAGTTGCTGTCCGAATCTCAAACTTTGCACTTTAGCAAAGAACCGATTGCAATAGTTCGCCTAAAATTACGTCTTCTACAAGCATTAAACCAAAAGGTCGCTATGGTAAGGCAATATTCAAAGTCACTCATTATTTTTCCATATATCATCGAAAATTTGTTGTTCCGGTTGTAACAGACGAAAATAACCATTGGAGACACTGAAAAGATTACTTTGCTTTATCTATTATATAAGACTGAATAACGTCAATAAATTTCTGATATCATTTTTTAAGCCAAGTGTAAAAGCATTCTTTGCTTTGCAATCGTAAAAGCTTTACAAATAGCGAGATCAATCACAAATTCAAAATAAAAAAACTGTCCATTAGATAGGGTCAAATATCTTAATTTTTTTGTGTACATGCTGGAGGGGATGGGTATTCAAAATTTTTCCTAAACAAATGCAATTTGCTGGCTCTTTTGTAAAAATAGTCTCTAATTTGATTTTCTATCTTTGCAGATTACGACTAAAGATTTATCTGAAAATCTTAACATTAAAGATATCGTAGACAATGCGAATGACGAGAAGAATTTGATGGAACAAAAAACGAATAGTATTCAAGTATGAAAACACAATCACTTTCATCAAATATATGGTTCACTTCAAATAATTGGTATGAATAAGGTTTACCTTTACGTAAATAGACTTAAATAAACTAATTTTGTTATAAAACATAAATTGTTGTTTTTAAATTGAACGAACTGCCTATATCGTAAGCACTTTCAACCAAATGTTTGCCATAGATCTCGAGAGGGTTATGCAATATTTATTTAATAGTATATAGCAACCAGAAGATTGTGTCATATCTCAGAAATTTTCTGTCTAATCAGAATTTTCTTTGCGTGATATTTGTTAACAATATAATGTAGAACAATCCAGCAAACGTCCAGTTTAAGTCCATCGCAGAAGAAGGGAGAAGATTTCAAGATTAATGAACGAGTCTAGATGATAAAATTTATCTTATTGAAGTTCAATAGCAACCATTAACCAAGCAGGAGAAGCGCTGGCATTTTCTATCATCGACTTCTCTTGTCGACGTTAGAAAAGTAGACACGCTTAAAGAAACCAGAAGAAGTTCGAAACATAACCCTGAAAGAAGAAAACGGAGAACGTAGTGCTTCTAAGTAAAAATATATGAACATTTATTTTCTTCAATTCTTGTTCGCAGCATTTTGTGATCTGCATTAAGCCTTTGGAAAGTTAAATGAATCTTGGAACGGATTTGGATAGGCTTGTAAAGCGTACAAACGTGCTTCAGGCAATTCTGAAAGTGTGTATCTGTGTGCCTACTAATAATAAGGTAATAAGTGTCAGTAGCAAATTTTATTTAGCCACATAGCCCGAAGTTTCTGCGAAGTTTGATGTCTAACTAGTGCAACGATAAAATTGAGGCTCTACCAACATACATAAAATTGGCAACGTTTATTTTTATAATAAATATATTCCTACATTCTTACAGTTAAGCTAGGTTCCAAATTGTAAAATTAGGTTCTTCCCGATGTTGCTGCAAAAACTGTAAATATTCTTATATGAATATATATATATGTGGCCATGAATAGTATATTCCAGTCAATGACCTTAAATAATCTATTATGACGCAAATTTCCTTTGATCTTATTACCAAGTCAGCTTTACAGTAAATAAGCGGCCATTTACACGTTTCATATAAAAATAGAAAAGGATTTTATTATTACTTTTTTTTAAACTAATTTACAATAACATTATTATTAATTATGAAAAATAATAAAATAAACAATGGCGAAAATAATAAAAATAATTCACAACACATTTCCAACTATAATATGCCACTGTATACTTCGAATTGAACTTAATGGCTTTAATAAACTTTAAAAAATAAACTAAATCTATTTAACAGATTTAATTTTAGCCTTTAATACCACATACGAAATGAAACGAAATATTGCGATAGTTACGCACAAAGCTATGATGTCAAACCAGAATTGATCACCTCGCATTGCGATTTCCTCTAAAAATTTCTTTGGATATCTGCATAAACAAGTGTGAAGACGTTAAATAAAAAATTAATTCAATACACATAATAAAGATACAATCGCACTTACCGATAATGGCAGTACGGTGCCTCCTCACATTCTAATACGCCGCGATTCTCACCATAAACACCCCCAACGAAGCCTTCTAGAGCATAACGTAGATATGATATGTGACTGCCCCATTTCAAATAACTGGGTAAATCTCGTAAAGTAACACCGAAACCGGCAAACATCATCATAGGAATATTTAAGACGGGAGCGAGGAAAGTTCCATTCTGTAGAAGCGAATCAAGTAAAAGTTTAAATATCAAAATAAGAACAAATAACAAGGACGTCGTGTTTTCTTTAGCGCGAATCTTCGTTATGCATCCTCTCAATTTGTTACAATAGCAAAATATTTTACTGACTGAGAGTGTCTAATCTCCACTAGTCTGTTGCCGCCTACACCTTGATATGAATCCTTCGAAATGTGAAAGAAGCGAAAATTAAGTAGCAAGTAATTGAAAATTGCTATGATAAAAGTTACTTCAAGTGCATGATGTAAAGTTTTTATACTCTACAGCACGGTATATATAAAGTTGGTGCGGGTGCATCTAACACCTAGATTTTATAAAAACACCAACTCCTTGTTTGGAATATGAACTTTGATCAACATTCGTGAAGTATCCATTATATAATTTAGGTAGAATAGGATTAAAAGAGCTTGTAGAATGGGTCTCTTGAAGGAATATAAAGGTTGGATTAAAATCATTGATGAGCGTACGGAGTTCATCAAAATTATTAAGAAGTCCTTTAGTGTTCCATTGTAAAATTTTAAAAACTTTATTTAATTGTAGTGACATGGATACGAAGTGGTAGGTGGGTTAACTTGCCATGTCAACATCTCCGTCGAGAAGGTCGCTATTGGAATTTTGCGAGAATAATTTGTTCTTACCAGCAGAATAATCTGTACTTAGGTGGTTACGTACATTTCAAATGCAACGAGTGAGCGCACGTGAATAATTTGAAATTGAAGGTTGATTAAGGGATGAAAGATTGGTTTCATTACAACTTGTAATTTGCTGACTAGAGTTAAGAGTTGGTGATTCGGGGTAATTTACTTTATTGGATTTTGGGATACGTGTTGTTGTTTTAATTTTTTCAATATTTGCTGTTGCTTTGGTTTTTTCAATATTATCTGTGGCGGGTGATGGAACTGGTTTCGCAGTATAATTTTTGGTTGGTGGTAGAACAGGTTTTTCATTGGAGGGAGTTGAAGTTAAAGGTTTATTAGGCTCGATTTGCGAGGCGACAGCAGCGTAGGTATTACTTTTTGTTAATTCTTTGGATACCAGATGGATACATTTCCCGGTATTTGCGTCGGGCTTCGCCCATGCTATAGTAATTTTCTGTTTTGATTTTTAGAATTTCACGCATCTGTACAAAACGTGGGCATCGTTTTCCAACGCCGAGTGTTGATCATTGCAATTTATGCAGAAACTACGCGTGCAGCTTTCTACATGTGGAGAAAGACCACAGTTAGCACAAGATGGAGCACCGGGCACCTTTTAGCCATATGACCCAGGCGTTAGCAGTTTTTGCACTTTTTGTTTTGGGAAATTGTTACGCTAGCATCAGTTGAAGAAATAACAATATATTTTTTGTCAATGGAAGTGATACCACTCATTGGCAACACCGAAAAGTCCGAAAATTTAATTATTCTTCTTTGGGGGGATGTGTCAGCTAATAGATGAAATCTATTCGAGTTTTTTTCTGGCGGCCCCGGGGCATTATGCCTTAGGGTAGACATTATGCCTTAGGCTAGACACATCTTTTGGTAAACTGATCGATCCGAAATCTTATGTTTTTGTCTTCAACCTACAGGTCGCAATTTTTATGATATTTCGAACGCGGATGTATTTTGACCTAGAGTCCCTTTTACGACCACTCCCACGTAGAACCTTTTTTTAAGTCGGTATATAAACAAGGAAATGCGGTTGTTGAAACCGGACTTGCCAATCATAATGCTCTTGTTTATTTTTTAATTATGGATGTAGGATCATCTAGGTCCATCAACACCATTTTTCCACAGAATATTTTTGGAACGTATTTTCATTAAGTTTTTCTAGTCGATTTTCTATAGATCGCAAGTTTATGAAAATAAATTATTGAATATCCATTTGCGAAGAATTTCTCTATGGATGGAAGCTAAGTTTGAAATTCGATTTGGAAACCTCTCTGTATCCCTCCATACTTTTACGATGTTTTCGACTATCTAATCGACAGTCAAGAGAAAAGAAAACGAACTGATGGACATACTATAAATAAATGAATGCGCTCAAGTTCTAAAGCTTTTCAAAGAAATTCGTGAACACATAATGTACATCCTTGATAGCCAAATGAAACTTTCTTACAGTTTACCTGTAGCTACGAAAATAAATGATTGCGCACGGAATTGTAATTATAAGCATTGAGTGACCATTAAAAAAATATGTCTCGTTATTTCTCACATATAGTATATAGTGTGGCAGTTCTGCAACTATAAAAGCAGTATAAGTCTGTTCTGAGTTGACGTGAATGCATATATCATTGAATAGAATACCAATTCATTTCGTTCGATTCTAGCCTTGTAACTTACCACAACGTCAAACCAAGAACCGACTATTAGGCCAAAACTTTGGCCCGCAACGACTGTTAGAGTACTAATGGCAAAAAACATCCAAAATCTGGGCCATTCCATGGGCTGATGACTGAAATAGTAGATGATGGAGGTAAAGAGAAAACTTGCACATATCTGTAAGAACAAAAGCGTAATTAATCCTTATTGTGATTGCCGATCCTTTCGTTAACATACCGATATGGGCAAATCGATTAGTGTTACAGCTGTATAATATGCCTTCAAAGAGTACCAACGATTAAAATGCTCTTTTAACAGAATTGTCATTTCCATAGGAACTATATAATGGTGAGATAAAAAGCAATTCAATAAATTATAAAGAAGAAAAAAACAACAACGAAAAATAAAATTGCAACTGAATTCATTAATGAAAGCAAAAAGTGATGCGCAAGCGATTTAATGTAAATCAACTGATAAGAATACGATTTAAATGAACGTTGAAAAAACAAAACAAATGTTGTTATCGTTAGCAGAAGTTCAAGCCTAGTAAGAGAATTCAATCAAAAATCAGTGAACCCCGAATAAAATTTATTTTTCATTTTCCGTTCATTTTAAAGTTCTGTGAATAATTTTTAATAATGGCATAGTGACCGGATTAGTGAATTCCGTTGTTATTTATATATATGGAGTCAACCAATCAATCAATCATTGATGCAAATCAATCAAAATTATTTCAACTTACATGTTAGCACAGTTAACATCATACTGGACGTGGAATGATGAATCAGAATAGCGAATAGTAAATTGTAATTATCGATCACTCGCGAGCCCTCTTTGCCAGAATTATAATATAAAGCGCTTAACATGAGAGCCACAAAAATGTTAACACCTAAACGTAGATGGGTCATAGTTGTATCACGTTTGGATTTGATGTAACCGCGATGCAGAAGCACCGACAATTGATTCATATAACTCGTATCTTCTAGACTTCGTTTTTTACTCTTTTTCGGTATACGATGCTTGCGCATGAGTTCCTCAGACGTAAGTATCCTGTCCGGATTGTCAAACCAACTAAGGCATTTCCCATTGCCGGTGGCCGATTTCAAGGTGGTTAGCTTATCTTGACCATATTCACCAGAAGCCAATTCAATTACTATTAAAATAAAACAAAATGTTAAAAAGGCTTAAATATTCATTTAAAAAAAAATTCAATGAACAAATTTTAAGGAAGAAAATCAGTTTCTGATTAAAAAGTTATTTCCAAACTTTTGCATGGTGTTGGTAAATATTCGTACCACATTCTAGATAGACATTTGCGTCAGATTACAAATTTTTTTGGGATATGATAGGCAGATTAGGCATTCATCGAAAATATCGGTTTCAAGTTTTATCTCTTCTTTTTAAATAAATTTTTGCTACATTTAACGTCGCATTAACGAACGGCGGACGACGAACCAAATTTGACTAAAACAACCCGAAACCTTACTCGAATGTATGTAAGATGATATATATTCTGGGAGATTCTACGGTTACGCATTTCTAAGTTTTACAATCAAGTCAAACTAACTACCGCTCCTCGTTCGAGGGCATCAAATATAAAATGTTGAACTTACTGTAGTCAGCAGGATTGTGATAAACCTGACACGGTAAGCCTACGGCTTGTAAAAACGGTACCATTTGATGAGGGCTGCCCTGATATATACAATTACCGGCAGCCAATACGTAAACCTGATCGAAAATTTGAAATAGTTTCGCAGTGGGCTGATGTACGGTGCAAATGACTGTGCGGCCTTGTTGAGCTAATTTTTTACACAGTTCCAATACTTTGGTGCAAGAACTACTATCCAATCCTCTGCATAAAAATATATATATATATGTAAATAAAAATATATATTCAATTTCTTATCAAGAAAATAAAACAAAAAAAGATATCTTACGTGGTGGGTTCATCCAAAAACATTATCGTAGGGTTGTTGATTAATTCCATTGCTATTGAAAGCCTCTTTTTTTGACCACCGGATAGACATTTTGTTAAAGTAAGATCATGGTCTTTTAAACCGAGCAGCACCAAAATATCCTCAATCTAAATGGACAGATCAAATATATAAATGAAAATAAAAAATTAATTTAATAAAAAAAATATCAGAAACGATCATAGATTTGGGAGCCCCAAATCACTGGATCATGGAAGATCACTTTTCTTTTCTCCATACCCCGTTTATCGTAGTTTTTGTAATCTAAATGAGTTGCTTTAAACGTGTACACATAAGTACCGTAAAAGTGCATTCGAGTTCATCGGATCTCGAGAGTGCGTTCTATTTCTAAATAAATCTTCTTTTTCTGCAAATCGTCAAAGAGTTTTCTTAGCAAAAATAAATAATTTTTTTGAAAGGGTAGCAGCATACAGGTTTTGAAAGAAAAAGTCACACGAAAAATAGATATGAAACGCATGCCTTTGAAGCGTTCAGTCAAATATTAAAATATGTTCCAAGTGAATCAAAGTTTAGTTGCTAATGCAATCGATTTAAACGAAGAGGTGTAGGAAGAAGTATAACTGAATTTCTTCAAGAACTTCCTCAATGTCGTGGACAAAAGCCTTTAGTTTGCTTTTAAGAACTAGGAAAACACTAAGCTGCATGCAAAAAGTTGAAAGTTTGGCGATTCAAATAAATGAAGCGTCATTTTCAAAGGCGTCCCATTGCAAAATTTAGCTGATTTTAGCAGAGAACTTGCATAAAACCATTTCTAGAAATGTATTGAAAGGTGTCCTAAAAGTAGATAAGTAGTTGTACGAAAAAAGATTTTATCGATGTCCGTCATAGTTAAACCGGCAGCCATCATTAAGGAAACTGCAGAGAATCGATATTCGATTTCTAAAAGTATTTCATGAAATACGTGGAACACAAAACGTATAGCCGTTTGGATTTTAAAGTATTTTCTGTTTCTATTAATAAGAAGATAGGAAATCATCTTTCTCTTTCTCTCTCTCTTTCTCTCTCTCTCTCTCACCTCTGCTAGTTTGAAACATTTACTCAAGCACGTATTTTAATCAAAATATTTTTGGAAGTAGAAATTTTAAGAAGAAGCTACACAAAAAATTTCAAATCAAAGTAGTTATTTTCAAAGACATCTCTACATCACCCGAAAAGACGTGCTTCCGCTAAAATATAAGAAGTAAGCGGCCGGATTAAAGAAAGATAAATAATCTTCGTTCGACTATTTGTAATTAATTCGTTACTATCACGATATTGTACTTTGCTTAAAATTATATCTAATGATGTCGATAAACACCAAAGTTGGTAAACTTACTCTTTCCTCTTTTTCCTCATATGAGACATTTGGTCCCAACTTGAGATCGGCAGCGATATGCATATTCTCATGAACAGTTAACAAGGGATGTAAACGATCGTCTTGTGTTATATAACAAGACATTCG
>NW_023998464.1:7733934-7782335 GCF_014805625.2 Glossina fuscipes | reverse complement strand
AGATTTACCAGCACCTGAAGGTCCCATAATTGCTATGAGTTGACTGCCCAGAAATTTTCCGCAAACATTATGCAAAATTTCTTTTTTACCTGTAATCAGAATAAGAATGAAATAATTTTAACTCTTTTAAAATACATTCTGCACTTATTATAAAATATTAATAAATTGACTTCACTGTCTATTCGCAAGTGAAAAAAAACTTGTCTTAAAAGGGCCTGAAATGGCCAGACTATGTTCAGTTAAGAGCATCGAACCGGTCGGAATCGGAACTTGTTAGTATACAATTATGCAACCAATTTTTAACTGACTACTTATGAAAATATAAAACTAATCGATTGGTAGTCAGTCCATTAAAGTTTGAGTTAATAAATAACTTGTTTTAAAGTTTTGATAATTATCTACAAAATTTGTAAGTAACAAAGTCTCTTCAGAACATGAACTCTAAACGTTTTGTATGTAAATACAAATGAAATTGAGAATGTTAGTAAAAAACGAAAGTAAGAAGAAACAAAAAGTAGACCAAAGTTAAATTGAATTTATTTTAAAATACTCGTAATGATCCTTCGCTGACGGTGAATGATGTGCATTTTCCCTAAAATGAAATTTTCCATTCAAGTTGCATGAAGAATGAGACAATTTTAATTATTCGATATTCTTGTTGAAATGATTGCACAGAAATATCGTGCTCTTACTCGTAAAGGCAACTGGGATTCTATGTTTGTGTATTATAACATGAAATGTCTTTCGTGATTTTACGTTTTTATTCAACTCCTTTAAAGATTAAGTTGCTACCACTGAATTGTGACTAACGTAGGTTATATTTACGAGTCTTACGAGATCTGTTTAGGAATTACTCTTAACAATTTATATTTATAATTCCTCTTTCCGGCCTTGTCCGTTGCAATATTACGATTCATTCTCTTAACCCGACTTGCTCTGTCTTTTGCAAATACTATGCTTGTGCGCTTTTTACAAGCAAATTGTCAATACTAAATGTTTATTGTGACACTTCTGGTACGCGATTGAAGTAGATCCATATATGTGCTTTGACTCAAGGACGAACTCTGTTGAAAATGGTTTGGATCGGTCCATTAGTCCATTTTTCCAACTGCTCCCTACATAATGCCCTATTTTAGAAAGTTTTTGTGTGGAAAATAATTGCAGCTTTAAAAATCTATCGAGAAAAGTCGCTCGTTCGACATTCTAAGTTGGTATGAAAATTTTGATTCGACTGGGGCAAATTTTGAAATCCTACGACAACTGAATCTTCACATAGTAAAAAGGCATAATTTTTAATATTTCGTAGTGAAAATTAGATCCTAATAATAAATAGGCATGCAAATCAATTCTACCGAATTTGGTGTATTTTATGGATACCACCAATAATCGGGCTCCCATGAAAAGTATGCCTTTGCACGAAAATAGTGTGTAACGCTTGTTATATTTTTACCACAGCCAAATTGCCATAACTATATTAGGCGAAGGCTATCTAGGCGTCGGCTTTCCCAACCGCCCACCCCCCCAATTGCATTGTAATTGGTTTTATCATTTCTAGAAACTTGGTTTCTTAGAATATCTGTTAGTTTGCAAACAAAGTTATTTTATGGAATGACGGGTTCAGTAATAATAACACACTTTTTATATGAGTGTATTTTTGAAGTACGGATTATTAATAGTTTATTTAAACACTTGTCCGCGTAAGTCCATTGTCCGTTGTCGTCACTCTTTTGTCAATTGCATAAATTAGTATAAATATTTGGAAATTGGAAAACTTAAAAGACCAACAGGCACAAAAAGTTAATTCATTCAACGTTTTGATACTATATTTAATGGCCTATGACCTTTGCAGCAAGTAATTGTCGACACCATTCGATACCTTGCTCGGCGAACTATAAAGTAATTAAATAGCGAACGCGAAAAATTATATATAACATCATGGGATCATTAATTATTATTATATATTTGCTTTCTTTATTGCGAAAGAGAAAATGTTCAAGGTACATATACAGCTTTTCCTCTGTTTTTCCGAGAAATTGCGGAAATCTTTCAAATGTTGGATATGATTTGAAACATTCAACATATGTGCATATGTACATATTTAGAAGTATTTCAACAAAACCTTAAAGCAGCTCGTTTATCTGCTGCTATGTATCGCAAATTACTTTATTACAAAACAAGTTAAAACATTATAGTCACAAAAGATCGATCGTTAAATATCCGACAACATTTCGCCTAATACAAGTCTTCAATTGTTTTCGTCGTGAACTACGAAAACGCTGTTATATAAAGCAGATATTTGTGGAATTTTAAAAATTATAACAATTTTTCATATTGAAACTCTATGATAATACGGCGTCATGTGGGGAGCAAAAGTTGTTGAACTCAAAGTTGTTAGTGCGTCTAACGAATTCAATCATAATGTTTGGAATTATCCAATTGTCTGGACGTTAAACAAAATTACATAAGCCGACATCATAGGAGAAGACCAACTTCAGTTTTGTTTACCAATTCGTATAATAAAAAAGTTGGATGTATCTCAAGTCTCACAAATTTTTGCAAATATTTACACAAGCCGAACATGCCTTTGTGCATAAAAGTTGGACTTTGAGTAATGAAGGTTAACTATTCACATGACACCTGAGGAAACAGTCGAATAATTATAATTACAGGTTATCTAGTAAAAGCAAAAACGATTATATTTTGCTTATTATCTTTGTAACCGCAATACTGCCGTCAGAGGGAAGTAAAATAAGCATTTTTGGTTGCAGCATAAAATTTCACATCGATTTATTAAAAAATTCATCAAAAAAAAAACGTACGTAGCCAAATCTGCCATATGTTTACAAATATATATTAAATTTTAATGAAAAGCAAGTAAATACACAACGTAGAAAAAGCTGTCTGTTAGCTTATGAAACGCCCAAAATTTAGAAAAACTTAGATGTGTGTGGGTATTTAAAATTAATTTCAAAAAGAGTACAGTGTTTTTTCCAAAGCTTCTCCGAAATCAAGATTAATTTATCAAATTTTTGATGAAATTATTCACTTCATATATATATATATATATATAATAATTGAAGACATTGTTAGTAAATAAATGTAAGAGGTTGTAAAATCGAAACTCCTTCTCTTACCTGCTTGATCTATGTCATATAAAAAACAAAACAGTTTTTATCATTCCATGTCTCCGTCAAAACTTCACTGGTGGCTTAAAATATTTTATATATACACACATGTACTTATATATAATGTATAAACTACTTACTTACATAAT
Source organism: Glossina fuscipes (assembly GCF_014805625.2). Classification (NCBI taxonomy): domain Eukaryota; kingdom Metazoa; phylum Arthropoda; class Insecta; order Diptera; family Glossinidae; genus Glossina; species Glossina fuscipes. Next base: position 7,779,061 of record NW_023998464.1, on the reverse strand, counting down.
GAAAGTAAGTTACAATACTGGATCGAAACTATTGCCACATTTGTTTTAAAAAATATTAGAAAAAAAATCAGTTTATATTAATCACAATAGATCGAGCAGTTCGAGCTATAACTATAGTCATTTGATAATGTGGTTTCCAATCTAAAGGATTTATATACAAACTATGAAAATAGTATAAATATATATATATATATAAATATATATAATGATAGTATAAATATATATAACATATATATATATATATATATATGTATATAATATATGGTATAAATACCAAATAATCAGAAAAAAAATATTTTGTATTTGAAAATCATTTCTTATAAAATTTTCAAGCTCATCGTGTAAGAGGCAAGGCAATAGGTAAAACGCGGTTTACCTCCTTCCATCCAGGAATTTTCTATATTCAAGGCACCTGCTGCGTAGAATGGATGTAATGGATGATATTACGATAAAAATCGCAAATAGTCAGGGCTTGATTGCTTGGAAGTTAAAAATGCGTCGTTAAATAACGTCATTCAGACAAAACAAATCGAAATTTCATGAAAAAACTGCCCTGATTGAAATATAAAAGCTATCCCCGTATATGACAATCAAATATCTATTCTTGAACTTTTAGTGGATAGCAACGGACTCGAGTTATTTCTGAAGACGTTGATAACAAATATGATGCAAAGTGTACAATAGGAAGACATAAGCAGAAAAACTCCACTGAACAGACAAGTCCTTGCATTGCTAAAGAGATTGCTTGGATTCCCTTTGGTTACAGAATAAAACTCGATGAAAAGTGTATTGCTTTATAATTTGACAACTGGGATGAAAGTGAGGAAATATATGCCGTAAATTGTTGCGTGCAAAGATGTTCAGCTTTGCAGAGTATTATATAATAATATCCGTTGTTGCTGTCCAGACAATGCGGATCGCAAACAATTGAGGGAATTTGGCAAGTATCACGCACATTAGTTAGCTCAAGAGAATTTACCAAATTATGTTAATAAACAACGTTTTGCGGTGAGGTTGCCTTGACAGCTTTCTACGGATAGGAATGCAACGCTGTTGGAAAATTCACTATAAGTGATTCCAGAAAATTATTCTTCACTGAAAGTAAGTATATTATCGGTTAAGACAATCGTTCTTTGCTTTTCGTTCAATTGACCCATGTGTAATAGTTGTTTACCAATCTTAAAAATAAAATAAGTTTCTTTAATACAACAACAAATGCTTTGAGGATGAGGATGGATGACACATTGCCAAAACCTTCAAAGAAGGATTAGCAACTGTATAGTTTTAAGTGTTCCTTTATAAATGAAAGTCCTTTATTACTACTGAAACAATCCGAAAATAATGAATCTGCTATTTCCATGTCGTTTTAAGCGCAAATTGAAAAATATTTTATTAAAAAATTTGCAAATTTCCCAAGCACTCGGCGATATTCGTGAAATTAATAAATTTTACTTATAAGAAAACCTTGAAATATTTGAATAAAGTTCAAATACCTTTCTAATCTCCTCAGCACACGAATATATATATACACATACCATTGATAATTTACATGGGACTAATAACATTTACAAATGAAACTTTGTATTAATTATTTGTCCAATGTCTAATTTTATTTCGATCAATTATTTATTGTAACGTGACGACCGATCTTTTCATTTCATGCAACTTACTTTGCTAATAGCACAAATTTCGAATTTGTATTAATTGAAACGATTGGCTTTTGCTAACAAGAACAAAGGAAAAGATTAAAAGCTCAGTACAATTCAATCTTTCAAGCGTTTCTAAAACTATTAAAGTAAGTTAAGTGATAAAAATTTTCCCAAAAGTATTCTTTCTATTTGTTTTTAAATCTACAATATCCAGAGAAAATTATCGAGCAAATATTCTTAATATTAGTTTGGGGAAAAAGAAATCCATTATTTTTATATGAACTTCAGGACTTTATTTAACATGCTTCGGATTGTCCGATTTGGGTCAAATATGCACCGTTTTGTTGTATGATTTGTTGCCATGTTAAAGGTAACTTCAAAATGCCTCTTTCATAGAAGTCCTGGTCTCTATTTACAAAAAACTCTTGTAGTCGATTTTCACAATCCTCCCTAGATTCCAATACCAAAATTGCACATAATTGGCTGTTACAGTATCGGAACCATAAACACCATTCACAATTTCAGCCGCCTGGCTTGCATTTTCGCCTTTGTCAAAGAAAAACTGTAAAATGTACCGAATTTTCTCTTTGTTCACTTCCATTTTTAACACGCTGTAACTCACAACTGAATGCACCAAACAAAAAAATAATTTTTTTTACTGCGAAATGTACAGTATGTAAATGTACAGTATCGGAAATTGTTTGATCGATACTTTACGAGAAATCTATCAGTGCAGCCATCTACCGAAAAAATAATGGATTTCTTTTTCCCCAAACTAATATATTAGCAAAACCCACAAATAATGCCGCCGGAACCCCAATCTCAAAGAAAATACGAGAAAAACGAGAATGTCTCGAGCGATCCATTTGAGTAGTAAACTTAGTCAACTTGGTGCAGTTTAAAAACTGAGATGATGGGAGAAACAAATCCGAGAAATCTAAAGCACCTTACAAAAGCCTTTCTTACTTTCGTTTTCTTTTTAAATCCACAAAGAGAATATATATAACACTGTTGTATCTTCTTGTGGATCGTGTTGTTATTATTCTTATTTTAACAAACCAATCAACTTATTATCGATATCTTAATCGTTGTTTAATCAACCAATGAAATATTTAGAAAACCTACCGTCACTATTACTAATATTCAATATTTTTCTTCTTTTAATCTTTTTTTTTTATTATTACTTATTGCTTTCGAAAATAAAATGTTGTCTTAATCTTATCGGCAATGTATGCGTTAGGAAATTTGTGAAAATTTTATTCAAACGATTCGAATCATTTTTGTGAATGTCATCTGAATGCTAGATTAGTAAATAGTACTATGCCTCAAGGCTAAACTAATTCAGTTCCTTTGTCTGTCCGTTCTAGCGAAAACGCTACAGCTTCTGTAAACCTTTGAATATATTGTTGTTACGTGAAATCAAAAACAAAGTTATACTATCTTTGATAAGTGTCATCTTAAACGCGTACACAAAGTTTGTAAACCGTTTTGCTGGATTTTGTTTTTTACAATAAACTAATATAGTCCTGGGAATTATATACGTAAAAGGCTTTAATTCAAAATCTCTTGTAGATAGAACCCTTTTTTGGTCGGCTAAAGTTTCGAAATGATCCTGATATATACATGGTCCTTATTTTGAATTAATATCTGCTACGGACTGACTGTATTCCTAAGTGTGGATGTGGTTACGAGTGGTTTACGGCCACTTTCAAACTGTATATAGTCGCGTCGAAGTATATACAGTAAGCTTCTGCTCTCACATAAGTGTAAAATTCAAAGTCAATTATTCTGCTTGTATGCAGGTAAGACTTGCGCTAAAGCGTTTACGATTGCGAAAACGGAGACAAAACGACAGCTTTAAAAATATCATCGCATGATCTAGCAAGAACTACTTTCTTCATCTTTTTCTTCTTTTTATCAAATACCAAAAATTACACCTTGAGGCCTTACATAATGCTTTTCGGGGAGACGACCATAAAAATAGGCATATTAAGTCCAAACTCAATAGTAAATTTATATGTTAAAGTAATATTGCAGTTCAATTTTCAAACAGTGGCCCGATCGTGCATAAATTTTTACACGTTAACAAACAAAACATGAATTTTTTTTGTCATAGTTCGGTTCTCTCAAAACAGACCTTCATATGCAGTGTCATGGTAAAAACCGTCCAATTTATCTTAATTAGCATTCGCTCTTGTGCTAAAACTTTCAAAATATCTCGAAAACGGTCATCTGTAGATTGCACCGAAAAATGCATGGACAGATTTAAATCGGTTTCGAAAATGATTCGAAATTGATGGGTAGAAAAGTAAACCAATTTGTCTCAACAACTTTTCGATGTTGCGTACGAAACTTACCATACCTTTACCACAGAACGTGTGGGGTATAATGGTATGGCCTTGAATAGCCCAACAAATCAAATATTTAGTAGAATTATTTTGTAGGATCATCTAAACGTATGTAATAGAAGCGAATCTAAACGTTTCGCAAATTTAACCCCTATTGACGTGACCTCAAGTCAATGAATGCAAATTGCCAAGCGAACATAATTTTCTTATTTATTTTACAATAAAATGTAATATCATCCAGGAGGGAAATGCTTTTTTGCGAAACCAATATTAGCAAATATTATTTTAATTAACATTACAAATCGTCATTAATTGTACTTGACTTACCTTTTCTAAAGCCCAAATTCACTGTTAATGATAAATTTTTAAATTCCAAGTCAACGGGCTCACGGCAAGGTAAATTCGAGAAAGGGTTAATCTCGTCATCGTTAGAATCATTAGATTTATTGATTGTATGCCCATTTGTTCTAGTTGCCAATTGTGCCGTATGATTAGTGGATGATCCATTAAGCGAGGTATGTATGCCGTTTGTGTAACTTTTACCATTTGAAGTCGATAAATGCAGAGTAGTTGAATTATAAACGGTTTGAGTTGGTGGGTTTGTATCGTTGCTCAACATTTCAATGCCTACGCCTATTGTTGCCGTTGCAGGCGTAATACCTGCGAAGAATTCTTCTCTGGCCGTCAACATTTGCTCAAGTTTATGTAACGTTCAAATATCAATTTACAAAATCGCTTATCACGGCTTTATTTTACCTGATCTGGAATATAAATTAAATAAGATTGTAAGTAACCAATGATTTAATGAGTAAACAAATGATGTGTGTCTATTACAAAGTGTTTCCTGCCATTAACGCATCAACGAGTTTTGCTAAAGTAAATGATATGAAATGCTGAAAGCGAAACGAAACTAAAATAATTTACATATAATAATAGCAAACTACGACAAGATTATCATGAAAGACGAATTTTTTCCAGAACTATTAACTAAGTCCAACAGAAGACAATTTAAGCTAAGCTTTCGATGATTGAAGAAGAAATGCAATATTTCAAGTGGTCTACTATATATAGTTTGTATTTTCACACACCCACTATTCGAGTGTGTAATTTCTGTTATTATTAAATATATTGATGTTTCTAAAAAAGCAGGGTTACACATTTTCGGAAATATTTGAATAATACACTCCCATAGGGGCGGTAGTTGTTTTATTGTTACTGCTAGACAAATAACACAAGAAGAATCAACTGAATCAATTTGATTCGACTTTGGATCTCGACCTTTAAGGCCTGCCACAAGAAATTCGTGGTAAAAATCAAATGAAGTGGAATAAAGATTCGGATTTCACGGATTTTGCTATCGCTTACGAACTTCTCAAATAGGTCTCCCTCCTGTGCAATAAATTGAAATCCAAGCAATCTTAGGCAATGACTGAAGAATTTAGATTATGAAAAAATTACGCACGCACTTCCATTGATAGTGGGTTGAAAAAACTACACACCGAAAGGAATCCTTCAAAAATTTAATAAGAAATCTATAGAATACACATCCGCTTAAATATAAATATCAATCAAAATGTTTTCGGCAGCTCTCATGGCTAAGTGCTTACACTTTTCATATATTTATTAACTAAAGATAAGTATTTATGCTAAAGGGAAGTAGTAAATCGTTTAATAATACAAAAGATTGAAAATTGTTTTTCAAAGTTCGCTTCCTTCACGGTTGTGGTTAAAAAGAAATTAAAAAATTGTAATTTACTATTTACGTAAATAACACGTAGTAAAAAACTAGTGAACAAGAAGGAATATCTTTCTCTTAATATTTTGATCTGGGCACCTTACCATTTCCTACGAATTGCTTGGCATCTAGCTAATCTGGCTAATTTCAAATCTTTGTTAGGGCTTCTGCCTTTTTCTTTTAAATTCGTTCTTTTTTTTCGTTTGGTGTCCAAAGAGAAACTGTGGACTAATCAAGTCCATAAAATTGCCAAAATTAGTTCGCATATGTAATACTATGTTCGGAAAATAAGGCGAAGTATATGCAAAGTTTCAATTTTCTGAATATTTGCGACTTTGAACATTTTGAATAATACGTAATCGGCTGAGGCACGAAAATAGAAAATATCTGAACCAATTTAAAATCTCTCACTTAACTAGAATGCATGTTCCTGTATGGTTTTTCTGATAAGGAGAAGATGCAAATATAGTGGCGACTGTTAGAGGTAACATTGCAATGCAAGTAAAATGTTTGTTGAATGTTTGTTCCTATTACAGGAATGGAGGTATCTATATATTCATTTCATAGAAATTTTCTCAACCCCTACAAGGTAGTCTCTGTTGATTCTATGAAGTATGTACATCCTTGATAAATATCAAATTGATATAGATATGTCCGCGTCTGCGGTAAATATTGTTCTAGTTGCAAAAGTTAAGATATGGGCTTCAAATTGGAAATTCTTGTTCGCACATTTATTGTGAACATAAGATAAATCGGAGAAAGAATATATCCACAGTACATCATAAATTGAAAACAGCTCTGTTCTCTAATGCAAAAGAAATTTGAATTGCTTTGCTCATTGCTTGAAAGGATGAAACGGAAAAGGAAGACTTACATGTTCTATAGGTGATTTTGCAATATCTGTACAGTAATGAAAAATGAACCATGCCCATAAAACATTGGTACGATTATTTTAAAATTTTTTAAAGATGAAGTTGTTGGAGGTGGAAGGTGTACGACATTTGACTTCAGGTTAGAATTAACTAAGTTCGCTTCGCAAAACAATGTATTCCCTCTGAGTTCATCTGTGCGATTAATTGAAATAAGCGATTATGAACGTTCCTTTTTCAAAGCAATTAACTGTTTGTAACCCACGACTTAATCTAGTTTTTTTTTTTAAATCTGTTAACTCGAATAGAAATGACTTGGCGAATGTCAATATTAGCATCCAAAGTTGAGATATGACTTTATCATGCAAATGCAGCTAAACGAAATATTGCCGCTTCTTACTTTGTCTAACATTAAGCAGAGATGCTTTTCTTGGGATGCTGTAAAAAACTAGCCTCCAGCGGGTCGCTTAAGTAAACCGTAAAATGGATGTTAAAAAAACAATTTAATCTTCCTTCCAGCATATAATGCACGATTGTGGTATTTATTTAAGCGTACGCTTCAATATATTGTTAGGCATATAAATAGCATTAAGTACGCCTTTATTTTCAGATGTTTATTACATGATAATAAAAATAAAGTAATCACAAATCGACTTGAAGCGAACCTTGGTAACCTCTCGTTACTAGTACTCTTTTTAGTAACCAAATTAAAAATTAGGCGCTTTCAAGTAGAATACTTGAATGGTTGTTGGTTTTTATTAGTTCTTTTCTTGCACCGCAGATGTACTTGTTGGCAAATCTTTCTACCTTTTTTCAATTTGATCCAAGCAATTAAAACAAGGTTACCGGGGTTTACGTTTCAATCCCAATTTTTGGGATTTTGAGAACGCGTTGATTTCCCAACAGTCATACCGCTTGTGAAATGCCCACAATTATATACCTACGTTATATATTGCCTCTTATTACAAACGAAATAATCGAATTTCTCTACGTTGCAAAAAAAAAAAGTCTCATATAATCATTAGCCTCTAAGGGTCAACACATTCGTTTTCATTATGTATTTATTTTAGAAACGGAATAGTTAAAATGAATTGGAAACATCACTAAAGCTTTCATTGTACTTTAAGTACTCTTTAATTGAATATCATTCATTGAGACATATGTTCGTATTTTTACGCTACATGATACCCTGTTTCTGCACTAGTTGTCAAGCGATTTCTTTTACAGATTCCAGAAGGAAGTAATTTCAAAAATTAAAGCAAGATTTCCTCGATTCAAAATAGCTTAAACATACTCCGAAAGTGTTCACTTTTTTTCATATATTAATAATTTGATTTAATACTTTTACTTTATTATTATAGGATATAGGGAAAGCAATAAAAGTATTCGTTAATTAAGCAATTACTTGCTAAGCATATGCATAAATAAAACAAATAAGAAAATTTATATTCGGCTTTGATCGAATCTTTTACACACACCAATAAATTTGCCACAACTTCAAGAGCAATGTGCGTGCAAGAACTTGAAATGTTTTTACCATATTTGAAGGCGAAATCTGCAATTTTGCGATAGGTAGAATATTTATATAGATGAGCATGCGTACTATATTGCGTCCTTTAGGCTTTCTTCTGGACGTTACAAAGGTTTTGACAAAAAAAAAAAAAAAACAATTGTTAATATACTATAACACTGGCTTGGCGCGGAAGCTTTTTTTCCATTTTTGCACAAGTACTGATCCGTAGATCCAGAATCGTAGAAAACGTCAAAGACGGACAGACAGTCCCCGACGTAAGGACCAAAATCTATAAGTCAGTTCAGAGTTTGACGCTAATCAATAGTGCATATAACGGGGGAAATCTCTAAGGCTTCCTTCATGGTGTTGCAAACGTTTTAACAAAATTTATGTGTTCCATCCTTGGATGACGGGCTTACAAATGATTAAAATTGAGTGCATCATATGCAAATGTATATATACACATACTTATGTACGCATAGACGTGTATATGACCACATACAAACATGTGCTACATTGATTTCTATGACGCATTTCTTTTTATATTTTGATTGTACTTGAGTGATATGTCGTATTCGGCTTGTAATATATATAAAATTATATAAATGTATTGAGTTACTGATAAAACTAATCTAATTGGAGGGAGAAGCAATAGCTTGACTTCAGAAGATAAACGTTTATCGAATTATTGACATTAAGGCGTAGAATGTAATCGGTTTAGATTGAATTGATTTAATATTTTATACGCTGTCGAAAAAGTGCATAAATTATAATTCGCTATACTCGATAATCAAAAAATCAACGACGACAGTTAAGCCGCGCTCCACGCGCGCATCTTAAAGATATGTGGCCGAAAAAAGAGCAAAAATATATATTTAAGTAATCGTAATCGTGGACTGATTTTGGGTTTCGATCAGCCGAATTGAAATATTTTTGCACGAAGCTTTAAGACGAGTTAAGTAAACGTTTTTACCTAGTTCAATATTCAGTTTACTCCAAGTTATCGATGAATATATCTAAAAGATTTCTTACAAGTGCATGTACAGAGAAGTGGGAAGGATTGAGCCAACTTCAAAATATGACAACCGCAACGCCTGGTAGATTTTATAGCATCTTATCAAATTCGATAATGAGTTGCTGCCAATTCCAGCAACAAACAATATAGACTAACGTGAGTAGAAGCAGGTGTTGCTCGAACCATTAAGAGTCTCTTTATAGTCAAGCAGTTTGATGTTTGGGTGTTGCAAGGGTCTGGATAAAATTATTTTGTTTATTCCAAATTTCGAGTCATCAACAGTTTTTGTTGCAAATTTCGCCCGTACAAAAAGCGCCAAAAAATTACAATGCAGGACGGTATCGCTTACGATAAATATGAAGTTAGAACGATGATCTCTTTGAAATATTTATTGTTGCGATCTTTTTCTTTATCTTCATTCAATCATGCGATCGATAGCTATCGATGGCTATTAAAAATTCAAAGCTTTTCGAAGTTTATTTTCCATCTCACAAGTTTTCGAGAATGGTAGTATATTGGCTTGCCTTCAAAAGTCATAATACTATACTCTATAGGAAATTCAGATTCTCTAGACTAAGAAGCGTATTCTGAGCACCGTCATGGAGATGCCAGCAACATTTTGTCTTGTAAAAACGATTTGATATTGACAAGTTTTATTGCGACTGGGGCCACGGAATACCAAATTTGATAGAAAATCACAAAAATAAAAAAAAAAAATATCTTGTTTTCATTTATGATTAGTGATAAATAAATGTAGATAGAATAGGCTGTAAACAGTAACGGTTGCTCGTGAAGGTAAAGCTTTCATTGTCCTATTTTAAAACATTTGCTGAAAAAAAGTTTTTATTTACTATAGCTTATTGGCCAACGAGGTTGAAAAACAAATATTACAACAACGAAATATTAAAATATTGAGGCGCGTTCTCATTACATAACGACATCACCGGCGTCCTACCTTCAAGTTTTAACATTAAGATCGATGTGCCAATAACAAAATCAATTTAAAAACCTAACCATATATAACAATCTTTTTGGGCTCTAATATCGTCCGTTCTAATGTGCACTAAACTTGTCGTTTGGTTTGTAACACTCGGAAAAAACAAAAAATCTTTATTTAGTAAGAGGGGGTAAACCGGCTTGGCCTCTTTTTCTCTATGCGTCGGTTCGCCCATACATCCAACCATTATCAATAATTGAAATTCGCGAAACAACGGTTTAAACTTAAAAGAGGAGGTAATCTATGAAAAATGTCCACAATAATTAAACACTTGAAACTTTAAAATGCGAAAACTTTAAAATATTTTTGTTGCAGTAAGTGTGTATTATTCACAAAAATATTCCAATGTTTTCCTTGTCTTCTGTCTCTCCTCTATTAACTTCTGCACTTTATTAAAAATACTTATGAACGACTCCTTTTCGATTTTCTTTGAAAATCGCCATCTACCGAACCAGCGAGACACTGTCTATTTATGTTTGCATTTGCTTAAAGAGAAGGCAATCGAAGATTCATCACAAAACGAATATGGCTTCTTATTATTTTTACAGTTTTGCTTAACAGCCACTTAAAATAGTGATCATTGGATAGTTGGAATTATACTCTACTTTCTAGATTCCTCGTACTGTAAATAGTTAGAGAAAATGAAACACTACACGCTCACGAATGGGTGAAAAAGAATGCAACGATGGGGGAGATCAAAAGAAATTTTGTTGTTTTAATTTCAAGGTATATTTACATCTGATTGGTTAAGCTTAAGAAATGTGCGAAGACTTAAGCTTCGCCGGGAAGAATCTTTCATTGTAAGTGACCCGAAGCTTAATAGCCTTTTCTTTCTTTCGCAGAGATCTTTCTTTCGCAAAGATCTTTCTTTCGCAAAGATCTTTCTTTCGCAAAGATCTTTCTTTCGCAAAGATCTTTCTTTCGCAAAGATCTTTCTTTCGCAAAGATCTTTCTTTCGCAGAGATCGATCTTCACTTTCTGACATTTTAAAAGTTTGTATTCGCATATATTTTTTCGCAATTTATGAAGATTGAGCGGCAAGTTAGTCTAGCAGCGTGCCTTTCGGATTCATGATGAAGTTACATATGGGCGATTGTGGGCGAGCTATGCGTGATCATCAAGTGATCTGTTTTCATATAATCGGTACATCATTTCAATAATAATAGAAAATTAAATAAAACAACTTGTATTGCAGAATTTTGTTAACTAAAAATCCCATTCCCGCTTATCCAAACTACAACTGACGGGTCAACATTTTTCAAAAGAAAGAAGTCAAACTGCATTTCTTCTTCTGTGCTTTCTCTTTCTTAACGGCCTCTTCAATTAAGAAATGATGTAAAAAGAAACATCAATTACTTGATTACTAAGAACACCTGCAAATTAATAATAAATAAAATAATTTAGAGCAGATGATGAAAATTCATTGTGAAAAGATTAATTCTTTTTCGGGCTGATTAAATGTGACACTCGTTCACTACCCAAATGCATTCATTGTTTATTGTTATTTATTAACATTGTGTACCTTGATCTTTTTTCTTTATTTTTTTAATTATTTGTTTTCGCTGTAATTGATTAATAACTAAAAGAAATTATTCTTAATACGCATTCATTTAATAATATATAACACAAAAAGAGAAAGAAATATGCATAATAATATATTTTACTATAGTCAGCGTCTTTACTGCACCATAAGTAATGAGTATCACATGTGCAGTTAAGAGTAAACCGATTTATTTAAGTTTTAAAAAATAAGACAGCAAAGAAATCGATCAACAGCGTTATCACTATTTTCCATGTATGGGTTGGCAAGAAGATACATTCATTACTCACACTTCGAAACTGGTCATTCTATAACATAGACGTATACTGAATGAATTAAAATATTCGATATACATCTTGAGCTTAATAATCTCCACCAGTCTTTTCAAAACGAAGCGTAACTAGCGACGGAAAATTTGTTATTTAGAACAAAACGCTGTAAATATCAGTGTAGTGAGTCAACACTTCCCAAATTAAAGCGAAAATTTGCACAAGAAATTAGTGGAGATGACACGATGTCACGTCTCAATCTACTTTCAAGAAAGTGCACAAACGATACGTCTTTTGTATTGTTTTTTTTTTGGGTACGTCATCAAACTTTATGAAGCTGAACACAACTGCTTAAAAAAATGAATTTCCTCTTTAGAACTACATCGTCTTGCACACCGAAAACATCAACCATCATTCGAACATATCTAGGAGGTGCACTAACAGCTCAGTTTGTTTCTTTTTTTTTCAAGATTAAGCGACGATAAGCCTTCATTATTATCTTGACTTTGCTGATAACACTTTCAGTGAATGATGACAGACGACCGAAACTAGATATGTCTTTAACCACATTGTGATCCCAATTAATTACTTTTTATCGGTCACATTTGATGAAAAATCTGGTTGCTATGAGACTTGTCCAAAGATTACAGATAAGCTTAAAAAACGCACAAAAATTGACATTCATTGTTACCGGAGTAAGTCGTAGACGTCTTTAGAAATATGCGTACTAACTAGGCACCTAATCATTAAACTGAAAATACCCGAAAGCTACGTATGTGTGATGGGGTATTTACGTTTGATCGATTCCCACATCTTTTCATAAAATTTCTTCAAACTGATTTTCTTCTTTTTTTACTTTTTCATTTTCAAGCAAAATCTGAAATCCCGGGTCGGTTTACACGTTTTCGACGCCCCGATAACCGTACAATCTCAACACATAAGTCTCTTACAGGAAACCAGAATACATCGTGTTTAGCGTTCATTTTTTGCATTGCTATGAATGTGGTTTAAGGAATTTCCAAGAGACAACATAGGCAGTACTCTCATCGCAGTGGATATTATTGCCATTTCTCAAAGCGAAAGTCCAATCCGCACGATATCGGATACGATTATCTCGTTGAAGCGTAAGTAAAACATATTGGTTGAACTCTGGATAAATCTTGGTGTGTGCCAAGAACCCAACTTTCCCTAAAAGCGTTAAATGCCAACGTTTAATACAGTGGAAGGTGTTGCCTCAAAGTGGCGAGCGCGAAACAATGTGCTTTAATTTGAGATGATCGGTGACGTATAGTCCTTGCGGAGATATTCCTTTCGAAATAAATCATTTTTCGCGAACGCTTCCAACAACAACTAATATGATTGCGTCGATCGTTAAGGGCAATTGGCCGCATTATACGAAGATTATAAGGCAACATAGGTTGATTTTTCAGCACACGTAACGCTCAATACCATATTGCAAAATCTGTGAAGGAATGCGTAACAGCTTTGAACTGTAAAGTGCTGCAGCATTTATTGACTGTTTGAGAACGATAACGCGTTACCATAAGGAATTATTCCTCGCGAGTGTTGGTTCACAAGACGAAGGGAATTTTCGACACTGTCTTCTGACAAACGGATGAGAGAAGTAATGGCTAACGATGGACTTTTTTTTAATAAAAATTCCATTTCGCAAAAAAAAAAATTTTTCTTAAACCATATTCATGCACACAACATGTACACTTTTTTAAACCAGACAAAAAATGATAAAAATTAATGCAAATAGTTTAAGTCATTGCAGAATTACTTTCTTGCCAAACCTCTACTATCCCACATGCAATTGCACGCCTGCATGTACGGATATCTGCAGAATTATTGTAATTGAAAAGTACGAATTATTTTTATTATTTATATTTAAACACCACTGCTACGCAAACTGAGGTCAACAACAATACTTTGTATAAGGTACAAGTATCTCTTTTTAAAAAATAAATCAAACAAAGGTGTTTTGTTTAATATAAACGACACTGCTCAGTTGATTTTTTTTTAATCATTTGGTCTTCCTTTTTATGCGTTTTATTTATTTATTTTTTGTTTGATTAACTGATGTACGAAATGTGTTACAGATCAGCACTCGAAACTGAATAACTCAACAAGATTTACTTTGACTTAAAAATGGGTCACAAAACTTCGCAGCAAATGCGATGATATATACATATTATATATATATATATATGCAGTAACGCGCTCAAAACCGGTTCAAATCATAATATCGTTTTCTTCTCCAGTTATCTACTGTTACCAAATTTCACCAAAACACAAACCAAAAAGAAAATAAAAACAAAGCTATTAACAATACTCACTACAAATTTTGTGAAAACGGCATAGAATGGCAAAAAAAAAAAAAAAAAAGAAAAATAAATACTTATTTTAAAAAAATTTTGTTTAAAATTTTTCTTTAAATATTTCGTAAAGTTTAGAATTACTTTTAAAGCAACGTTTGCTTTAGATCACTTTTTTAAAATCCTTGATTAAATTTTTGTTTTTTACTTTGTTTATTTCTTTTTTTGGCTTTTACAAGGATTAGAAAAACTTTTTTTCCCCGAATTTAAGCGAAGTATTTCACAAGATGCGATTGATCGTAATGAGAGCGCGTAGCGGATTGAAGGTAAGCCCAGCAACCTTACCGTTGGAGTGTAGTAAACACTTTGTTGATTCTTTGGAAAAATTCAAAACAAAGTAAATTAAACCTAAAAACCCATACTATCACAATTTGATGATGTATTTATTTATTTTTTTTTAAATTTTTTTTATTTATTGAAAGTAATCTGAATAACGTTTGAAATTTGTCTCTGTGTATGTTATTGCTTTTTAGTAATAGTTAGTGATTATTATTATTGCTGTTATAGCTGTTACTACTGCTGCTGCTATTGCTGCTGCATACATATACTTATAGTTATATTTCTTTAATTATTATTTATTTATTTATTTTATTTTTATTTTATTTTTTTTTATATATACATTGTATGGTGTAGTACGCACAACTTATGAATACTTGAGCATATAATAAAAAAAAATACTAACACATTTCTACATATATATAAATATAAATGATAATCGTCAGTTACTTATACGATATTTTATAAAACATGAAAAACGCTTACCGCCAAAGTGCATTGCAATGCACTACACAGCAGACAAACTCAAGAGTCTAGAGTCCATACTTATCGAATTTACAATTCATAAACAATAACAATAAGAACATTTTGTAAATATGTTTTAAATATCGATGAATAATAATACATAGAAATAAATATAAACACTCGTGTGCGTTAACGTGGCTAACTGTTATTTCATACGGTGAACTTTAAAATAACATATATATGTATATATAGCGAAAGTATTCATCAACATTAAAATTTCAGGAAATGTGTAAATAGAATTTCACGTCAGATTATGAATACTACTACGTGTACGAGCGCTTCTTCAAACTTGGCAAATATAACGAGTGCAAATATAACCAGACATCACTAGGCTACTCAGTGAACTGTGTTTGAATATCAGTCGGTAAGCTGGATACAAAGCTCTGTGTGACAATTGACCTGCTTTCGTTTCAAAAGTATTTGACAAGTCGGGGACGGCGATTGCGGTACGTTTGCTTAAAAGAGGTAAAGTAAAAGGGGTAGGGCCTATTGCCTGCAAAAACGAAAAACCACTGTAAAATGTTTTGAATCCGGTTTTATTCCATTATACAAAGTCTAAACGTACTGCGTGTATCGTACAAGCATCTTATTAAAGAAAACATAGTCTTGATGAGATAGGAACGATGAACGAGGGACTGCAAACACATGGACGATAATCGAAATAGTAACCTCGAAAAGTTTATTGTCATCTAAATTTAATAATCAAGCGTGTTACGATATGTAAGAACAACTATAATGGTTGCAGGTAGGATTATCATCAGTTTTAACTATATGTTAAAAATATATGTTGAAAAGATGGAGAGAATGGTCTAGCTGACTAGATGCAGAATAATGTTTTTTAATACGGTTTAGTATTAAATTAGTTTTGCTTATAGGTATGTTTGCAAAATCTTCTCTCAAGTTTTTACCCTAACTTTCTTTAAATAATTCACGTAGAACGTAGATTGACATATATATTTCCACCATTGTTCCTTACTGTTGCAATGTTCTTTTTCAAAATTATTATATAGACTTCTAACCAAGAAAAGTAACGAAATTTCAATCAATTAAGCTTTTTAATTAAATTTATTTTTCTGAGCTGAGTAACTGAAATTAACACATTTTTGGGAAATCCGTGCGAACGAGTTCTCAGAATCAGGTAACCAATGCAAAATAACGAACTGAAACCAAATGGTCTGAGTTTAAAGCAAAATTTTAAATTCAAAATGGTATTTTAAGGGGCGAAGAAGCGGTGCTACTTGGGTATTCAGATTGCCATACAAAAGTTATATTTTGAAATTCTTAATAAAGTAAAAATATTTAGAAAAATTTAAGAAAATTAACTTGAAGAATATAGGGAAATACGTAAGGAATACAATGCAAAGCGTAAGCATTTTAGATAATTGAATTTTGCTTGTAAACAATACGGATTGAATGAAATGTGCGCACTCAGAAATCCGACAGTATTATTTTCTCGACTTTTTTTTGATAAAAAATTAATAACAGCTTCCGATAAAGCGCTGAACACAATGAATGCGTTTACATCGACAACAAAAGTGTTCTCAGTAATTATTACATTGCAGGCGTGTCCTTTGATCGATTTGAGTCATTTTGAAATTGTTTTGCAAACTTAAAGGCGATTTCTTCATTTTTGGGAATAGGAGAATGTTTACAGATGGACAGATGGACGCGCTTAGGCGCATTCCAAATTTTACACTGGTCAAGAATATATATTATATTTTATGGTTCTGCGCGTTAAAAATGAAATTTTGATCGCACTTTAGCATCGCTTATGAAATATATATTCAAATTTTTATAAGTTTATTCCCTTTGGAAAACAGATGTATTTTCAGTGTACGCAGCACAGATATCTCTAGGTGTTCAATGTGAGTACCTGCCTGGAAGCTTTACCTCGCGATGTCCGCTCATACATGGGTTATTATAAAAAAAAAAAACCGTGAACCGGCGCCCTCCGAAGAGCAAGGCAATTCCTATAACCCAGGGATCCGATCTTGATCTTGAGAACGATTGAAAGTATACGGGCAATAAACTCACTAAGGGGATTGTTGGGGCCTGTCATCAACTCAAATTATTCGCTTTGGGAATGGTTGAAAAACCACAGCGATCACAATATTCCCGGAAGAGCCATACCCTGCGGCCAGGACTTACTACATTAACTACAAGATTCCCTCCAAAACAAGTTCCTCTACATTTCGTTATATAGTGAATGGGCACATAAACCTCATGGAACTTAAAGTTAGATTATAAAACCTTTAGCATTACTTTACGCGACTGCAGTCGCACTTGCCATACACACCCGGTTAACGAAATCGAAACTATGTTTTCTCAAGACATATGTGCGTCGGCGGATACAACTGCCATGGCCGGCTCCGTGCACTCGACTTCACAGTACTCCATAACCTAGCCGACCCGCCTTCAGCTAGTTTGTATTTCCTCCATAGAAAACAAAAGTTCTTCCAGTGGATCCCGTAAACTATCTATGGGAAAAACCTGTAGCCAAGTTATAGACAGTGAAGCTTTAAAGTTTTTTTTGCCGGTGAATGATGGTTATTCAGAACCACCACGTGAAGACTAGAGTTTCGGCACTTCTATTCCCCATAGCCTATCATTGCTTACACTGAACATCCTTCTGGGTTGTTGCAAGCGTTTTTTCAAATTCAATGTATTCTTTGCCCTCCATCCTAACGGATGTAAAAGTTATTTTGTACGATACGCGATGCAAATGTACTCATTGTGGTCTGCGTTTTAGATTGTATTGGTCAATTGTGTCTTCGACAACGTCAGACGCCCTGGAGAATCATATTATATTTTAATATAATTTTTTGTCTAGAGTAATTCCTAGTACGACCAAAGTCTATGATCTGTTAAAAGAATGTCTAATAAGTCCAGACATTTCGCGCCATATTTGTCAAAGAACCTTAGATTTTCTACCTATAGATTATCATTTATTTTGCCACAGAACTGAACATTGACATGAATCTTTTCGGAACTGTCTACTTTTGCGGAAGCTTCTGCACAAAAACACATCTGATTAGGACTTTCATCATTTTCCACGAAAAACGTAGCACACGCAGTTGTCATTTAACCTGCAAGTCCTCTATTGAGATATATTCTTCAAAGTTGAAGTTGCGCTGTAGGCGAATATTTATTCGGCCTTTTCCCTTTTACTTGGCGGGGAAATTTTTCAAATTACGGAAATAAAGATAAAAGTTGAAGTTTAACCGCTTTCGAAAGAACTGATATCATTTTTTTATTTCATTATTGCTAGCCTTATACACACAATACCACAAACATATGCACAGTTACTTCTACTGCACCACTAGCAATAGCATTACATGGTAATCTAACGTAAAATAATTGTTAAAGCGTTTTGTAAACAATGAATGCTACTAAAAAACTAAAAAAAAAAAAGGCCAATTTTGAAAGGTTTTCTTTGCCATTAATGCGTCACTGTTTTCAAAACAATAGCAAAATCATTCATTTACTGATTATTTTTACACAAAAAGATTCAAAGTTCAAATATTTCTACGCTATAGCAGAAACAATTTTATTTTATTATAAATGTGTCATGTTTATTAAAAAAGTAAATGAAATTTGCCTAAAGGCGTTTCTCGTTTCCTTAATAGCTTCAGCTCATTTATGGACACGTGAACTTTTAAAAAAATGTCTAAGTATTACACCGCTAACGGCTGCGTATGGCTTAGCACTCGTAACAGACAATCATTGTCAGTTGTATTATATCATAACTTCTAGCATAGCGACTTTGTTAATTCGCATTTTAAATCGTGCGCTGTGGAACGCTAGGATGCATTCAAATGCTTTTTAAATTATCCCTGATGAATTTAATTATATGTATAATAAATGTCAGTTCTTTATCCTTGACTTTGTATCAATTCAATCTCTTCAGCCTACCAAGTCATGGTCAATTGCTGTATTATTCGGCTCTCACTATAAGAAACTTAACTGTAAAAAGATCATGAAACCCATCTTCGATCATAAAGTGATTATAGGTATACAAAAAATGCAATTTTTATTGACTTCAAAAGATTTCACTGAACAGGTTAAAGATTCGTAAATTTCTTTAATCAAGTACGTCGGCGATTAAGCAAACAGATGGGTGCCAAAGTGAACGAACGGAAAAATAACGGATTAACGAATATAAAAGCAGGTAGATGAAAGAGTAGGAAAGGGAGCGGCGGGAAGACATATTCAAAGTTTAAAAAAGCTGTCTTGGTTACCACTGCAAAAAGATAACCCAACGATTAAAAATATTACTTTGAGCAGTAAAATTTCTCTTTTAAAAAAACGTTTAGACGTACGCACATACCTATTATTCACTTTTCGAGCCTCTTCCCGTACCCAGGAAAAAGGTGCAAGCAATAACAAAAAAAAAACTCCTTTTTGCAATGGTCCAAAAGAAAAACGAAAAAAGCGAGAAACGAAAAATAAAGCATAGTTGGCGAATCACTCAAAAGTTTCGTTCATATCGTATCAAAGACTTGTAATAATACACTGGCCTGATGGGCAGGCAATAATACAAGGTTAAGTTTTCTAGACCTGCCACTAAATATCTGTGGATTTAATGGATGAATGCCACGCAACTACATTAAAATATTCATAAACCCTAACTGCTAGGACACCCATTCAGATAACTTTACTAGGCAAGGAGGATGCAAGGAGCATTTCAGCCCTTTCGACTACATTCTCCCGATTGGATAAGTCCAAGTGTACTGCCTTCCACTTCGTTTTAAAACCCTTATAGTCGAAGAAAATTTAAATAAAAGTTGAAACTTGTACACATTTCTCTAATTGCTAGCCATCGCACAACACGTCTGTAACAGGGGTAAGGATCTAAATTTGGCGACAAATATATACGTGATTCATTTGGATTTGGGATCAACTGAAACGACGTCAATTCACAAAATTCTTTGCGTTTCTAATATATTCACTTGAGGCGATAAGGATCGGAAGTCCGCTTCTACACGCACATTAACTTTTCGTAGTAATTTATACATATCCTTAGCCAAGTAGTTTCGGCTAAACTTCATCCGCGCGAATGCCATTACATACAGCGTTTACATGTGATTCGAATTTCAGCAAAATTTCAAATTTCCGTCTCTTGTAAAATGTGCCATTATATGCAAAGCAATCAGAAATTGCTTCGACTTTAACTCCAAACTTATAATAATAATAAGATATGTAAAAATTAAATCTGATGGAAACGCTTATTTGCATTCAAGAGCTGTTCTTCTTTTAATGCTCGCGTCAGCTCTGGTTGCCAGTGTTCCTTTGGCGGTGTTTTCATTAGTTTGAGCACTCAAGTTTACCCTAACCTGACCCATAATCTTTTGTGCCACCAATATTGTGCTTCGTTCATTTTTTATCAGCACTCATAACACCAAAACATTTTCTTGAGAATATGTGTGTCGCGATTAGTCTCTCTGAAAAACTCTCTGAAATGATGCTTTATACTCTCTTAAACACTAGAACTTATATTGTTGTTTAGAGTTATTGAAGGACGGGAGCATTCAAAATTTTGTTAGATGCTTAACCGCATGCAGCGAAAGATTCAAATACCCATGGGCGACGAAAGCATGTCCCAACCTCTCGATCCCCGCTAGTATCGATATGATGTGGGCTGTGTAGTGCTCATGTTTAACTATATCCATGGCGAGCTTTCTAAAGAGATAAAAGAGATTTGACCATTAATTAAGTCCTTTCACACGATTACAAGGCTTTCTCGTCGGCTTTCTGCAAATGACACGACTCACTACCACAACTCGTTTTTCTTTAATCTACCAGCGGGTGTCCTTTCCACCACCATAGCTGTTGTTTCCCCATTTAAATCAAACATACACAAACACTAGTCTATCCTTCCATCCTTTTCTACACACAAATCTTCCTGGCCACCATCTTGCATGCACGTCAAGAGGATATCCCTTGAGTGGCTGTTCATACACAAACAAAAGAAAAAAAGGAACTGTGCCTGTCCCTTAGAAAAAAAAAAAAATCCCGTTTTATCGATATAGCTCACATGCAGACACAGATGACTCGAAAAATACCTATAAAATTAATAAATTTATCACGATAGTCTTTATATCCATGACAAGAGAACATAAAGTTAGGATCACACATTAGGATCAAGATTCTGCACATTTCTCGTACATTTTAAATCAGCGTAAGATTAAATTAGTTTAGTGGTTTGTATGAAATGAAAGAAGAGAATGTCTAAATACGATTAGTGAGGGCAGACACGATCTCATCCGAGATGAACAGTATGCGTTCAGGAGTGCTCGCCACATGAACGCAATCAAAAAGGGCTAGAATTCTTCTTTTGTTTTTTTTGGATGCAACAAGAAAAAAAAAGGAAGAATTAACTTTTTAATTTTGTCACTCTGTTTCTCACTACCATGTCACGTTTTTCTTATGCAGCAAATTGATGGTATTTGGGATTTAAATTGAAGATATTTCCAGCACTTGCGCTTAGTTTACTTTGGCCGTTGATTCCAAGATGAATTTCTCACACACCTGAAATTTTGCTCAACCGGATTTTATATAAATAACGGTTGAGCAAGATACAGGTGCGAATGAAATAAATCGGTTTAAAATTAAAAAATAACAATTCAAGTTAATACGTAATTCGTAGCCAACTAGGTAGCAATTTGGGAAACCTTTCGCTATCACGTTATCGAATACACTGATGGAAATGGTTGCAAATGTTTCATTTGTAAACTCAGCTTAGCACAAACTAATGTGCGAGTCTTGCGCATCTTCCCGAGCATGCTTTGTTACAATTTACGAGAATAAAATACTGACCCACCTACAATTCTAAATTTTAAACTATTATAACTTTTTATTTTTACTGTTTTTTTCTTTTTATTCGTTTTTTCTTTTTCAAATATGCTTTCACTAATACATACAATGACGATAAAATAATTGAAGCTCGAAAAACACAATTACGAGAACATAGGCTTCAAAACGGTATTATAAGTCAAGTCAAATAAACTTTGGCGCATGCTTCTTTTTATATTTTCACTGTCGCTTGTATGCCGGACATTAGAGAATTCGGTTGTCCGCTGTCACACCTTTTAAAAGCTAATGAACACTATTAGACATGAATGACTAAAATCCAAATGTCCTGTGCTTTGTATTCTATGGCTTATAAGGAGCCAAACCTTAACCAAATACGTTAACTGAGTTATATTACGATAAAATGTTAACGTCGCCACCACCCTCACTGCAGTAAAATACCATAGAGATGACGACGTTATTAGGTTGACAAGATAGGTACAAACGATACCTACATAAATATATATGATATATGGAAATAAATTGTAACAACTATAACTAACAACAGCTTTTTGATGGTTTTTCTCCTATGTATTTTAGTGTAAACTGACGCGCTATTTAACATCCCTCAAGGAGTATATGTCCATATGTATGTGCTTAAGTATTGAATGTCTTTTACGTTTGCCTTTTGAAAATCATATATAGTTTTAGACATTGGATTATCTATGTGGCCATAGCACACCTTACACAAGAAGCCAATCCTTAAAATGTGCGTTATCTATACAGTCATACTATATATATATACATATACATATATATAATCCATTTGTCCACTCTCCAGCTTAGTCTATATATTAACAAAACAATGTATACATGAAAACTTGGACGTACATGTCCGTACATAGGGACAAATGTATAATTCTATTAATGTATTTGTTAAATAAGGTACGGGGTTGCTTGATTGGTCTCGTTCCGTTTTGAGTCTCCTCTCGCGTTCGCGTAAACCGCATTCGCGCTTTCATTTCACATTTGCCAGTTAAATATCTAACCATTGGTTTCATATTAATTTGGTATTAAAAGGGAGAGTTCATCTTATAGGTATGAAAGTCTGTGTACACACAATACCAACGGTAACTTACGTGTGATATTTATAAGCATATATGTATAGTTATCTGCATTATGTAACGAGTGTATTGGATGAAATGGGGATTGGCGCTTAAACGAAACTATTTAAAATTGCTATTGAAGAGAGAAAAATGTAAAAATTCATTTTATAAATAAAATCAATTTACGTTACTTACACAAGTGTTCGTATTTATATAGGCCTATGGGATATATTTGCATTCTTTGTTTTTTTTTTCCTTTTCATACCTATCCCGATAATCTTTATCTTAAAAAGATATGTTGCAATAATTTCTCGACTTTATTGCCTAATAATCCTAAATGAACAAGACTGATGGACTCTTTTCTTAATGCGTTATTTATTACTCTCATTAAATGTCCTCGTTAGCGATTCAGTGATATTAATTATATCTAATTTGATTGCCTCAAAAATGTAATACACGTGCGCATGAAACGATAGTGATTTTTTCAATCCATTAAAAGGCCAAGTTTTCTTCATCAAATTAAAACAGGATTGGAAAATGGAGCAAAAATTCATTCATTCGAAATACATCGCATATATATTGCAGATATGAATTGTATAGGCGAATCTATGATGCAACATTTCTAGCCTTAAGAAATAGATTTAGAGATGGGCCTTTCTAGACTAAAAATTTGAAATGGTAGTGGGGATTTCAGCAAATGCTCAGACGCAGCGTAGATATGGCTCGATGGATTTTGTTATTCACATTTAGTTATATATAACATATACGTATATGATTGAAGAACAAGTTATGAGTATAAAAAGAACTTTTTTTAATCCTAATCTCACAAAGCAGTGAATTTGAGTCACTTTTCAACTTTGAACCTAAATTTATGGACTATTTTATATTGCATTTCCAAAAAATATATGGCCTGCGTGTAATATTTTATGTTTTTGTACAACACAATAACATTTCACCTATTCCCTGGATTGCCATTACTAACTGAGAGCCACAACGTGGTATAATTTGTTATAAGAAAATGTCGTAAGATTGCGTTCAAGTAAAGTTTTATTAAAATGATTTAAACGTTAAATACTAAATTTTATCGGAGTTATTTTTATCTGATTAGACATAAGCGTTTCGAGCGCTTAAGAGTTTATTAAC
Organism: Glossina fuscipes; assembly: GCF_014805625.2. NCBI lineage: Eukaryota > Metazoa > Arthropoda > Insecta > Diptera > Glossinidae > Glossina > Glossina fuscipes. Next base: position 7,754,909 of record NW_023998464.1, on the reverse strand, counting down.
TAAGAAGTTTGACTTTTTCTAAACGTTCGTAGCTTTTATGTACCGTTACACAGACCTGATTGAATACACAGAAAGTGTGGAGGATACATGCAGGCGCCCGAAATATTAATTTTATGAAAGCATATAAAAATTGTCAGATTTTTTATAACACTCCATTCTCTGCATCTGGCTCCTAGCGACCACTGTTCGCTTATGAATTCTAAAAAAAAATGTGGAAACGAATTTGGATCAAACAGCAAGATCTTTAGGGAAAGTAACTCTAATTTTGACCTTAAAACAGCAGAATTATTGAAGAACCGTTAAAGTTGTCGTGAAAGTTGGCCTTCACTGATATAAATTACCCAATCATGCATCATTAATCACAAAACGACCAGGCTGCTCTCAAAGCCAAAGCATAGCTTTTTTAAAAAACTTCAGCAACTGAACTCATTTAGAATTACATGTCGGAAAGGTTTTGCCATTTTGATTAAAAATTCCAAAAAAGCAATGCAATAAGAGCTGCTTTACCTGTAAGTGATGCAAATCCATTTTTAATTAGATCGAGCCATTTCAAAGTTTGAACTTGAATAACATTTAAAATATGTTATGCTTTTAGGTATATGACCGAGCTGTGAAGTATGCTGCTTCTGCACCTCTATTCTGCACCACCTATGCATCCAAATGCATCACTGCACATTATTGGTGAATGCAAACAAAACCCATTTAGGAGATTCTCTTGTTAGAGAAGAGGTACATCCCATCTATTTCTTATGCAAAAAATCGTTATTTTCATTATTCTTTCGGCTAAGGAAACTTATATAGGCAAAGCCACGGCTTCGAAAAAGTCTGCCATTAAAAATTTATGTGATGTTAATAGCACCGTAAATATAGCGCAGCTACTGTCGGCAATTGGTTATGAATTTTTACGCACTTCAGCCACAGAAATGGAAGATGGCGGCAATATTCAGACCATGAAACAGAGGGGATTTCAACTCATAAATCCAACAGAAAAGTGGTTTCCAGGAATTGATGTTTTGCGTCATGAATTTAGTTCTTCGGAAGGGATCGTTGGAAAAACGCCTACCTTTAGCGTTGAAAAAGAATTAGCTCTGAAGACGGAAGTTAATAATGAAATTGAGTGTCGGCGTCGAAAAAGTAAGAAGTGCTCCTAGCTCGTATCTTTTGAAATCCTGTTAACATCCTCTGTTTCCTTCTTCAGGGTTTAATGGCCGATATCAACATTGTGATGCCTAATGGGGATAGATTGCCGGTTATAACCCAATTCCAAAACAAAAGCTTTAATGAGAAAAATTTGAACAATATAGTTGGCGCTCTTAAGTTGGCTTCGACGGACAATGTTAAACAAGCTATTAATGGCTTATAAGGGCTATGTCTAAATTGTACTTTCCACAGCTTTATGTTTGTTTATTTTTACGACAATTTGCGAAAAATAAAGATGCAATGTCTTCATTTACTTTTTTTTTTAAACATTAATTATTCCTCTTATGTAAGTTAGTTTCAAACAGATTTTCTGCAGCAGAGAAACTAACAGGAGATTTTTTTAAAAGAAAGGAGCTACAACTTGTCTATATGTCGTAAAACACTTAATATGCTCATTATTTTCTAAACAAAATTCAGCTAAAGTTTGGAAATTAAAAAAATGTGCACAGATATGCACGTAAGCACATTGATGACGTCTAAAAATGGTGAATTTTTAACTTATGTAGTTTTTATTCAATACAAATTTTCTCTTTTATACGTTTTCAGAAACATTAATTGCACTTTAAAGAGAAAAGAAAATGATTATTGATCTCTTATTACTTAAGATTTGCTCTTTGCAATTCCCGTTCTAAACTTAATTAATATGGGTTGTTTTAATAAGTTCAACTATATTCTGATAATTCGGATCGCGGAAAAAAAAATCAGTTAGAGAGTGAAATGTAGGTCTATCCTTATCTTTGTAATTCCAACAACTTTGAATTATTTTATAAATATGAATTGGACAAAGCGGTGGTTGTGGCAAGCGGTATCCACTCTCAATTAATTGAATTGCGTCAATTAAGCATAGGTAGACTGATGTGGCAAAGTGTTCGCAATGAGAGGCTCTGTTCCGCTGTCAATCCATAAATCACCGTACTTGGTACTGTACTGTCAAGATCCGGCTAATAATGCCGATAAAAGAAAAAGTGTAGGCGATTCGTGATTGTAATAGAAATACTAAATGTAAAATTAGAATGAAAGCTCAGCTGATTTGATAAAGGCAGTCAGTTGCTTCAATTGCCTAAAGTTACCAGCACGAAAAATTTCATATAGATTGTTATACAGGTTAAATATACTGAAAGATTGTCTAAGGAGGTCAAACCTCCTGCACTAAAAAATAAGGTGCTCGACTCAGTAATATTGCAATCCTCACAGATGTCAGAGGAGGAGACTTTGATCATTTTAAAATAGACCTTGTCGTAGGTGTGATTACTCATAAGACGGTGAAGAACTTTAAATTCCCATGTTGTGAATTTTCCTTTAGGTAGAAGCGTGGGTGTCAAAAAAGGGTAAATTTTGTAGAACACATGCAACCTTAATTTATTCTCGCATCGATGAGGCTTTTTTATAAAGACCTGTTGAATGTTTGAGAACGAATATGCGTTTATTCTCTAAAGGCCTACAATACATGTAAAGAAATTTATTCAAACATTCTCAATTGTATACAATTTGTATTTTCTCAGATGGTTCTCAATTGTATACAATTTGTATTTACTCAGACGTTAACTTTTTTTAACAGTTGGAGCGTTTTCTCATCCCCATGCCCCCCCCTAATTATGGATGATGTCATGGAAAACTTGGATTTTCAAAGATACATTAGAAGAAAAGTTACAGGGAAAATTACAAAAGGAAATCTATAATGTCATCATCAGCACTACTCTTTTATTAACCCCCATTTAACTCTACCTGAAAAGTTGACAAAATCAAGATCTAAACATTTTCGAGAATTCGCCTTGGTCATACAATTGCAACTCACCAATGGATCCTGAAGAAGTCTTCTTCTCCAATCTGCTGTTGTGGACAAATTCTCACTATAAAGCACATTGTCTGTGATTGCCTTAAGTTTACCTTGGCTAGAAGTATTGTATTTGGAACGATTAACCCTATGGACATTCTACAATCAGCTACACACAGAATATCAATACAATATATTATTTCATCAAAACTACTAGGCTCAATATCTAATGTACTTTTATAAATTAAAGCGGATAGCCTGTGTTGCTAGTGCTCAATGTCTTTGTTTTAGTCTAGGAATTTATTTCATCAATCTAAAATTATAGTAATAATAATAATAATAATAATATGAAATTCATTTAAATTCTAATATGATCGCTTTTAAGGTATTAGTTCAAAGAAATTTACAATCAAATAGACTCACAACACTGTCCTCTCTTCCCCCTCGAACAAAATTGAGAAAATCGCACTCTTGTGAAATATTACATATCGGATTTCAGTTGAATCAAAACAAGTTTTATACCCCACAAACTGTCTTCGGCATCAAATTCTGAATCGATTTAAACTTGACCGTCTGTACATTTGTGAAAAGTCTATTTTAAACATTCTCGTGGCCGCAAAAATGAAGCTATCGACTTCAAATTTGGCTGAAACAGTGGAAGTCCTTGTACGCAGCTTGCTATTGAAAAAGGGCCAATTTGGCAAAGGACACGTCTATAATCCCCTTTAAACTGAGAGCACCTCTGCTCTTCAAAAGAAATAAAAATTGGTTTTCGCTCATCCTTTTGCGGACAATGCTGTAGTACCAAATATAGGAAAAATTGGCCAGTCTATCCAATGCGATATTAGAATGCCATTATTTTTTTAAATACCCTTATAACGCGCATAAACAAACTTCAAAAACCACATAAAGTATAAAAATTCTTGGCCAATTTCAAATTCGGAGTGCACCCAAACTAGTCTGTCTGTCCGCCAAACTGTATACTATCTGTGGTACACGTTCTCCCGTGGGTTTATGAAAAACCCTACCGCATTTGAGATTTGAACCCACGACCAGTGACTTGCCTAATCGGCCAGTCAAGTGGTGATGTAACTATATATTAGCACTCCAAGGGGATAGTGAAGTTAAATTAGGCCAAGTCAAGTTAAGCAAAAAACGGAACATATTCATGAAGTTCTCCGGTCTCACTAAGAAAACTCAAATAGATGAAAATAAATATTGCAATAGGGGTAGAGGATGACGGTAAACAAATCGGCTTCCGAACTTAACCAGATGAGAGGAAAAAAAACAAATTTACCACCAAACTTATTCTAGACTAAAATTTTAAAATCATATCAACAGACGAATACCCCGTAGACAGCGATAACCCGATTCAGTTATTCAGGCTCAACGAAAGTATTTATACCCTGTTATGTAATACATATATTAATACTTTATATAAATAGGGCAAATCTAATGTAGCCAGTAATATGGTATATAAAAACGCATTCTCTCTCATTTTCCCTATACGTCTCAAAAGCATTCATGTAACATTTTAGACCCATCGCAGATAATTGCTTCACGGACACACTCATACTAAATTGAATGACAATTTTTACGTTTGGAATGAATACCTACTTTACTGCTTTATGCCATTTGCTTTAATTCGATTAAGGGCAAGAACGATCTCTTAATAAGTAACGTTGCCGAAACTATTCTTAGCAGATGACAGAGGAATATGTGGGCAATCGGACATAGTAAAATATTACACTTAGAATCGCCACATAATCAATTATCCTTTTTAGAAAATATATCGATAACTCCCGCAAATTGTCGGAAATCAACAATACTAAATAATAAACAAATACAGACTCAATTATTCAAAATTGTAAAAATATATAGACGCTTACGCACCTTGTGCCGGTTTGGGTTTGATAAAACTATTAGTTAGTGCAATTCCGCGTCCAATTGTGAGCTTGTACGCTTAAGAATTGCAGCAGCGCTGTGCCAAATTTTTGAAAAAATTGAAAATTAAAATGATCCATTAAGAAGTAAGAAAATTATATGCGGTCATGACCGAATCTTTTATACCCACCAGCGTTATTCTAAAAAAGGCTGAAATAGGAAAAGAACTCAATTTTCATAATATTGGTTGAGCGTGGCCGATTTCTTCTACTTTTGACTAACAGTTGAAATTTATATCGTGTGTTTGTCGTAGTCTATCAGTAACAAGCAAAAAGCGTGGAAAGCAAAGGTATTTCCAGTTTTTGTTGTGTAGGCATTTAGGCCAGTCCCTTGAACGGATTGGTCAATTTTAAATTCTTTTGCAAGTTTGTAGGTGATATCTTCACTTTCACAAAGATATTACTCACATTCGCAGGCAGGCCAATGGAGAAACGAACATGCTTAGATGGCCAAGAATTTATATACATTACCAAGTTTTTGGAGTTTGTTTCTGAACGTTATAAAGGTATTGAAAAAAATTAAATTTTGGTACATTAAAATATAGGGTAGGCATGGCCAACCTCCCATTTTTGTACAGGCATCACAGCATCGCCCATTGCATATTCGTGCATATTTTTGTAGATTCACCTGTAGTCGTTTGTGAGTAATGAGCAAAAAGTAAATTTTGTTGTCAGTTTACGTGGTACGATGGATGTGTCTTTGGGATCGATTTTCAATACCAATTTACACGCAAAAACAACGCTTCAGACAAATTTGAAATTGATAGCTTCATTTTCGCGGCCAGGAAAATGTGTACGACTGACATTACAACGGCATGCAAGACATGCTTAAATCGATTCCGAGTTAAATACCGATCAAGAATACATATACTTTGTGAGGTTTTTGAGGCTTCCTTGTGGGCGTTGCAACGATTTTGACAAAATGAATATATCCCACATCCTTCGGTAAAATAAAAACATGGTAATGGTAGTGGACAAAAGTACTCAGGAATAATCATGAATCACGATTTTGTCAATCAATAACCTAATCATGAAAGCAATTGTCTTCAAAATCAAGATAATAGCGCACGGAAAAATTTAAAAATTGCAAGTGAATTTACAAGCCTTATGGCGGAAATTTGCCCCGTGAGGCCTTGTTTCAAAAAAACGCAATTTGCTTCATTCTTAAAGCCGAGCTCCTAACTAAAAGACTTCATATTCGCCGCCTTCTTCCTAATGTGAAAAATGCGTTTAATGAAAGTTGTCACTTGAATCCATCAATGCCATAATAGTAACAACACATCACCTCAGAGGAAATTAAATAATAAAAAAAGAGTCAAAATGCCTAACGACTTAATGGCGTCGCTAGTGACCAATAATAGGTTAAGTACATCTCAAATTAACTAAATCGCCCAGCCCATAAGTAATACATGTAATAAAAATATGAAGTATTATAATAAAACCATTGATTGATTTGTTTGGAATAATTATCTATTTTATAAAAATTACTCCAATGAAAGTTTATACGAGGAATTGCAACACAATGTCAATGTGTATTTTAAAAAAATTGCCAAGCGACAAATTCGTTTCAATTACATGTTCAAGTTCGAGCAAACAGAGAATCTAGTAGGGCTTCCTCCTTTTTTGGGCTAATTAATTATTGACAATTATTTTATTTCATTTCCCAAGTGTGTTTAATCAAATATGTCGAAGTTTGCAGGTGCATCCAGGTCATGGTAACCGATTATACGACGCTGATGTTCAATTGGAAGTTCTCTGGAAATGAAAAAGAAACGAGCTGACACAAATGTGATGCTTTTATATTATTTCCTGTCCGATACTCTCAATGCAATCGCAAGAACAAGTACAAAGTGTTCCAAAATGTAATGTTTGTATTTTATCTACGTATCACCATCAGATATATCTTCAAATAATACATTACCTGCGGCCGGGTCCCCCAAAACCGCGGCCACGACTCGGCATCATCATGGGTGGGGCGTAGGCAGCATAAGGTGGCGCATACGCTGGCGGATACATAGGCGGTCTAAAACTTTAACAAATATGCAATATTGAATTAGTTAAAATAAGTGCACCGTTTTATAATGCGACTGCTTACCCTCCACTGGGTTCGGAATTAACTCTTTTCGTATTACCAGGGTGTTCCGGTAATTGCGGGCGTTTTGGGTCCTTTAAATAATTGTTAAAAAATTCCACTTCCTTACGAACTTCATCCACCTTTTCGGTGTGTTTGTTAAAAATATGTTTGCGAATAAATTCGGGTCCTTTAAATTTTTTACCCGATAATGGGCACAACCATTTGTCTTTGGCTAATTCTTGGGTATTAGCTTGAACAAACTTCTCCACTTCTGCTTCTGCATCTTTACACCCTAAATTTTTTAACTCTTCCTCTTCTATGGTTGTGGATTTAGCGAGAAACGTTTGCATTTTGTTTTCAAAATTCTTAATATAATCTTGTAGATCGTTTTGCACAACCTTGGAGGGTGGAGGTCCCCTCGCATGAATGATGCCACATCGATTTGGCATTTCATCCTCATAAGGGTATTCGCAATGATTGTAAAAATCCACCGAATGAACGATGCGCAAATATAAGATAAGGGTATCCAAGACTGGTATTAGTTGAGGATCTCTCTCAATAGCTTCTCCATCGCAATCTTTATTCTCACCCGTTATTCCTAACAATTCTTCCTCCTCAGCAGAAGCCTCCTCAATAAGAAAATCGGTAATATTTTGCAAAACTGGATTATTTGTTTTAAAACCGTAAGAAGCTGCACCTTGGGCATTGTTGTTGTCGTTGTTGCCATTTGTGGAATCATTCTTAGATGCATCTCCCACACTTTCCGTAGTATCCTTTTGCTAAAAATTAGAAATATTACCAGAAATGACAGAAAAAAGAAACTAAGAATGGTTACCCAAAGTCTGAACTTCTCATCCAAGTTCAACACAATCTTTGCACATAGTTTAATGTCTGAGCGTACTATGACTTTGTGAGCGGTCATTCCATTTACCGGGCGTACGCGGCGACTAAGATCTCTGTTTACAATAGCGCCCATCTCACAGTCCTTAAGTCGTGTATTGTTCAAATTCCAACATATTTCCTTAATATTAACGTCACGCTTGAATGTTACCCAACCACGACGGTACCATCGCCTTTCAACCAATGGATCGGCAATAGCAACTCGTAAATAACCCTCGAACCGTTGGCAAAGAGCTTCTATTTCGGCTTTAGTAATAGACGGAGCCAAATTTCGCAGAAATATAGACGATGTTCGATGCAAAGCTCTCGGCTGAGGTCTCTCCTTAACTTTATCAAGATCGATTGTTTCTGGTTGATCCTTCTTGGATAATTCCTCTGCTGGAGGCTTACATTCTTCTAAATCATCTTTTTCTTTCAGAGAAGACATAGGTTCCTCTTTATTCTTCTCGTTTTCAGCTATTTGTTCACTGTTGTTATTTGTTGGGGGTACAATGTCACTTTGGCTTAAGCGTACGTTGACATCAACATCAGTGGCATTTTCTGTCTTGTCCTCTTCTTTCTCCATATTATCAGGATTACTGCCCAAGGGTTCTTCGTCGACTTTAACTGACGTTTCTTCCTTTATTTTCAAATCCTTTTCGATCGATTCGCTCTTAATTGACTCCAAATCGTATTTACCTTTAACTTTTTCATCATCATCCTCTTCGCCCGAACTTGAGCTGCTTGAATCCGATTCAGAGGAAGAGGAAGACGACGAATCTGAGCTGGTACGTTTACGTTTCAATGATTTCTTCTTCGTTTCCTCAAATTCATCTAAAACCTGATCTTTTTTGTTAAGAGATGGTTCGTCGTCGTCGTCGTCCCAGTTTTCTTCATCATCAGCAGTCATAGCGCGTCTCATAGGTTGCGGTGAAACACACTTTGGTTCATCATCATCCGCACGTTTATTTTGCACGGCTGTGATAATTACAACATCGTCATTGTCATTCTTTTTTTCTTGCAAACGTTCAGGAAACGTTATTTCTTTAGGCTTCTCATCCAAAATTTTTAAATCATCATCAGTACCACCTTCAAGTTTAATGACAACTGTGTCTAATAAACGTAATAAGGGATCCGTTTGTGTGGTATCCACAGAGACTTTTTTAATGCAACCATTTTGAAATAATTCATCGAAAACTTCTACCCTTTTCTACGAAAAAAAAAAAACTACCATCAAAAGAATTCTGCACAAGCCTTTTGCAATGCATTTTTCTTACCTTCAGAAAATTTAACTGCTCTTCTTTACGTTTTACGCTGTCAACAGGATGATATTTATTTTTAAACCTACAATCAAAGGGAAATTTAATTGAACTCAAATAATAACATTAACGAAATGTTTCAAGCACTTCTAAATGGAGAAAACGTTTTAAATAATCAGTTATAACAAATTCAAAAGAATAATCAGTCGTCAACCAACGTTGAAATACACTCCGTAAATTCTAACAGCGCTAATAGTATATCCTGTGCTTCCTATTTCATATTTCACAATATATTTTATAAAAAGAGCAATAAGTATGTTTTTATTAAATGGCTTCCAAATCTTACCTTGGTGCAAACATCAATTCAAATTCAATGTTTGCATATTTCTTTAAGTTTCTTTGTATTCTTTTAATTAGCGAATTAAATAAAAACGCGTTTAGAATTTATTTCTTTCTTTTTCTTTTTTTAAACACACACATTGGCATTGCTCGCCATGTGAAAAGCAAAAATAAAAATTTGGAAATATGCAAGATATGCAGTTTTCTGCAAGAGAGTCCAGAACACAGGACATACAAGTATGCTATACATATGACGGTGAATAGGAAGGGAACTGTCGATGTCGAATTACATGATGCATACGCTGTACGCAAATGCTGCAGAAAAAAACCTTGTAATACAATTTAAAATTGATGTTATTAAAAAAATTTTTCAATTAAAGATGCCTCACACATATATACAAATGTGCGACTATCCGCTGTAATACACTTCATATATAAAGGTAACTTAAACAAGAAAAACGTAGGTTCGGTTTCGACCGAACTTTTTAATACCCACCACTAGCTTTTTATTAAAGGAAGAAAAATCTTTCGTACATTCGCCATATGTCCTTTTATATTGAAGCCAAAATGAAGCGTGTTGGCATCTCATTCTGGGTTAGACCTAACGGAAAATTTAGAGACAAATTTAATACTTTAAGGAACGTTCTGAACGTTCGTCCGCGTTTTTCTAAAAGTGAACTATAAACTATTAAACAATTTTTTCACGTCGGTATCGTCATTTGAACACATAGGCAGACATCAACGTTTACGGCCTCCGCCTGTCCTCTTGCCGTATCTAATAGATACTCTTTATCCATGTGCCCGCCCTTAAACAATATATTGCAAATCTAATATATAGCTTGTGGTAGGTATAGAAGTCTAACCATACTCCACGGTTATGGTTCGTTAAACTGTTATATAAACTTACCATTCCTCGTCTTTGTGTGCAACAAAGAATTCATTCAGTTGTTGGCGTTTAAATTCCAACTTGTATTCGCTATATTTTCGCAGAACTTCTGAATCGGAAATACCATCATCTTGCGTGTCAAGAAATTGTTTAAGAGTCATCATTGCAGGTTGAGTTTGCATGTCGGCATTAACGATCGGTTCCCGCGCACCATGTCCTCCATGTGGTGGCAACGTCGGACCGTAGGCGCTGTGTAATCCATGGTTAGCGTAATGTTCATTCCAGGCGTGCATTAGATAGGGATCATAGGCTAAAATCAAAATCAATATTAATGCGATTTCAGAACATTAAACTCGTCGAGACTTACGTCCGAAACGTGGATTTGGTCGTAAATCATCACCCCAGTCGGGACGCATACGTTTGGCTGGTGGCATTTCTCTGCCGGGTGATATATAACGATCCCGGGGTCCTCGATAGTCACGATAATCCGGCCTTTGCCTTATACCTGCACCTCTAAAGGGATTTCCGCTGTTGGAAAGCGAAAAAATTCGGTTAATTGGTTAACATACATCAGTTGCAGTCTTCCTAAAATTTACCGTTCCGGCCATTCTTCTCTTACGCCAGATCCGACTCCACCACCGCCACGACGATCATCTCGCCTATCGGAACGGTAACTATCTCCAGAACTCCGTTCTCCACGAAATTTGTCGCGCCGTTTACGATCGTACTCATCTTCAGAATCGGCCATCGCCTGAAAAGAGACAATTCACATCCAAGCTAGATGAAAGTAAAATATAACCTAACTTTTGTAATTTTCTTGCTTATTTGTTAACATATGACATGTGCTTTTTACAAAAAATTGATGTAACTATTAGGATCAAAATATAATATGGAAAGTTACATACCTTTATACACTTTTGCATTAGTTAAAAAATTTAAACCCTTTATACTTACTTATTTTTCAATATATGATAGATAATTGACGACAACACAAAATATCAAGCACCAGTTTTTCAAAGTCTTAAATTCTATACAAAATTAGTTTCATATTCAAGATAAGGAAAAGTTTTGTCTTGACGCTATAATAATAATTTCTAAATCAGCTACTCTATCAAATTTATTACAACGTTGCCATTTTTTTGAATTTAAATCAAATTAATATAGTGGCTGGCAAAGTTTGTTTCAAAAAAATATGGTGGCAATAAAATAATTGGATAAGTTATTTTCTTAGTGTAATCTTTTACAATTCTTTAAATAGTCTTTCGCCGTTTTTTAAATTTTAACTTATTTCTGTTGAGCATTTTTGTCGCTGGGTAATTCTGCATGCAATGCGTTTTTGAAATTACTAAATAAAATTTTTTCACTTTTTACGAGACTAGGAGAGCTAGCTAAACAAACAAATAATAAATGCAATTTATTTTCATTTTAACATATATATGCAAATGAAAACATTTAAGCAGACGACAAGATGCTCTAACATTTTTTTCAAAACCCAAACTAGGAAATTTTTACGGACTTTTTGCATTTCTGCTATCAATAACCGTAGTAATGCCATCCACAATACCTGTTATATCCACAAATGCCATCTACAATATGCGCCTTTGGATAAATTTGCTATTTAACAGAGTTGATCCTTTGTTTTGCCGACGGTTTTGCATTTTAACAAAGTTGAACCTGTTTTCTATTAATTTGAACAAAATTCTTTTTGACGCTATCTTTTCTCTTAAAGCGCTAGCATCAAAAAAAACTTTACTGCACTTGAGATTTGAACCCACGACATTGAGTTAAAAGTCGAGATTCTTCCCACTCAGGCGGATAACTTGTAAAATGAAATAAGTTTAGTTAATAGAATCTTTGCCCGAACAAATAATTGGAATGAAACAACAAGAAATCAAACGGTTGCTAATTAACAGCGTTCCCACTGTTGTTGAAAGCAAAACCAAAAAAGTCAGTGAAAATCTTCTAGTTTTAATTTTGAACAAAATCCCGGAACATCTTGCCATTTAGTTGTCCCGGAATTTAGTAACCCTTTTAATCCATTTTGTGTCAGTGGACGTTTAACTTTATTAAAGCAACCATCGCAACCATCTAGGCTACTTCTTGAGAAGAAAGACGGGTGTTGGCTGCTAGACCTATCATCCTATTTTTAGTCGTAAAATTTATTTCTTAGAGTAAATGCGTTATAATAATAATAATAACTGTAATAATAATAACAACAATAATAATACTTTCATTTGGGACATGCACGAGACCTTTTTAGCCAAGGCTCTATAATAAGTACAAGACAAACTTTGAAAAACTGCTTTTGGTTTGTGTTTTGAAAAACACAACAATGGAATAGAAGAAAATTCATAAAGCAATGGTCGATCGATATATACTTTCCAGTGCAAATTTTTCATCTGCTATTTTGAATGCATTTTGAACTCCTTATAAGAACAATGACTTCTGCAACACAGAAAATGTTGCTGTGAATAAAAAACTAAAAATCTTAACAAGAGTGTAATAAGGAAAACCAAATTCAACACAATACAACTCGCGTCATATCGTTCTTTTCGCTCAAAATTGTGGACTCCTCCTTTACCCGGTTTCTTACACGATTTGTAAATAACACGGTTTGCCAATACACTTGTTTTACACGAAGTCTTTCTTTCGGTCGTATCGTATACTTTTCGGTCCTTGCCGTAGATCCGAATTTCGGACTTGCGTAAAAACATTGATATATTGATATTGAACTACATTGTGTATGTATTATTATGCGAATAAGGTGGGCAAGTTGTATTCGACCCTTCCTCACCAAACTACTAATGGACAGATGACATAGTATTATGTGAGCCGATCAAAAAGTGTGGAAATGTGTCGTCATCCTTAGTTCTTACAGTTTACAAACGAAATGATAAAATTAATACAACCATGAGATTAAAACTTATATTAACCGTAATTTGGGAGAAAAGTTAATTTTATGCCAAACCGCAGCCTTCATAAAACACTTCTTACGACACCTTCTGTTACCTTACCCTGTAACCATAATTTACTTTACAATAATACACAATATGTTGTAGACTTTTATTTATTATTAAATTAATTATTTGTGATTTATTTAAGAGCAACAGACGCACACAAATACACACGCAACTACTAACACTAGGCTGCGTTATTGCTATGCCTGGTTTGCTTGCAGCGTAAGAAACATATATTAAGGCTTACGTCCGAGGAAGAAACAAACCGTAGAAACGCAATGTTGAGCTGCCACGCTCATAGCAGCCCCGTTGGGTCCGCGGAATACAATTGGGACATTGATCTGCCCCCCCGACATGTAGAATGTTTTAGCCGCTGAATTTATAACCTTGCATCAAATTGTTTAAATATATAAAAATTCGTAAAGTATTTAGAGATCTCAATTACAACCGTGAATAATATATTTGATTTTTTTTCAGACGAAGGAACATATTGTGGAAAAGTATGGCGGTGAAGAACATTGAAGAACATTTGCAAGCACCACCTAAATCGCTAAATCGCTACTGTTGGCCCAAACCGAAGATTATATAGAATATTCGTGTAGCGGCAAAGGAATGGAAAAACCAAAAGCTCGTAGTATATAAGGATATTACCTTAGTAATATATAAACTGGGATTATTTGGGAAAAATGAAAATCTCATATTAATCTATTGTTATTTTGAAAAATTGAAAAATTTGATGATAATTCTTTACATATATTCATACAAGTGCTTGAAATATAATATATAATCTTTTTTATATAAATGTATAAAAAATATGCATTCATCTCCCCTTGTACGTCTCCTCAATAGTTTTATACAATTTTTATAGGTGTAGCATAGGGTAAAAACCCTATTTTCAAAAATAAAATAATAATTCTTTCCATATATTCATACAAGTGCTTGAAATATAATATATAATTTTTTTTATATAAATATATAAAAAATATGCATTCATCTCCCCTTGTACGTCTCCTCAATAGTTTTATACAATTTTTATAGGCGTGGCATTCGATTTTACCCTATTTTCAAAAATAAAATGATAATTCTTTCCATATGCGAATTCAATTCATAAATCTTACGTCGAAGTAATATATGAAAGTTTGAAGTTATATGAATGTTCGAGAAGGTTTGATGAGGAACGGACCGAAACAACGTTACGTTATTGGCTAAATGATCCTTAAGAAAAAACAATTGAAATTTTTTGATTTTACAGGAACAAACAATAAACAGTAAACAATAATTACAAATTATAGCAGAAATATCAAAAAAATTCCAAGGTTCTCAAATAAAATGAACGAAAGTATTGGCGAATATGAATTACAAGTAAGTCGCTTGTTCAGCCGAACCTTTGGTTAATGCCTAAAACATTTTAGCTGCTGACGGTGGAAAAAGCCTTGTTAGTAAATGAAAATTCTGACGAGAGGAACGAACTGATCGAGTTGAGAGATAATCTCATAGAATTATTAGCCCTAACGGGAACAGCAAACGATAAAGCAAGGCAGGACCAAGATATAGAAAACCAATTAGCGCCAATAAAGGTAACTCAAATTGAGAACATGCTTTTGTTAAATCAGAAATTTGGAAGTATTGCAATGGTTCTTTATTCTGCGCATATTTGTTTATGTTTGCTATATTGTAGAAAAAGTATGATGAAATGGTAGGGCAAAAATGTTCCGCACCTCATAAGCATTTTTGGGGCGCAATAGGTTATCATAACGCGTTAATTAGTGGAGTTGAGGACACTGCTTATGTGGACGAAGATGGTAACGTGGATGTAAAACTACGTGTACTTTTCACAAATCCCACGCATCGTGAAATGCTGCCATGCAATTACTATTTAGAAGGAAATTGTCGTTTTAATGATGAGAATTGTCATTTTTCACACGGTGAATGTGTTTCGGCTAACGCATTACGCGAATACAACGCACCAGATTTTAAGCGTTTAGCAAGAAATTGCATTGTTCTAGCTAGACTACCGGATCGGATTTGGCATCGTGGTCGGGTCTTGTGCGCTAACTTTGTTGAAAAAATGTGCCTTGTTCGATTAGATGGGAAAGAAAAAAATGAAAAGGAAAAAGATTTTCTTTTCGAAGATCTTTTGCCAATTTTTCAGGGTAATTTGCTAATATAGTAAAAATAGAACGAATTAATCCAACCTTATTTAAATTAAAGATGACGATCTTTCAAGTGATTATTCCAGTGATTCAGACACCAACTCTAATTACGACTGGACTGCATCTAGGACACTTAACAATCTCTTTACTTATCATTTACAACCTCTAGGCGAATGGGAAAAACACACAAAGGTATAATTGCGATTTATTCAAGTTTTCCTCACCCAAATTCTTACTCGGATTTCATTACTTTTGCAGGGTATAGGTTCAAAGTTAATGGCTAAAATGGGTTACGTTTTCGGGACAGGCTTAGGTGCAAATGGTGGCGGCATTATCACCCCAGTGGCAGCGCAAATCTTACCACCAGGTCGTTCCTTAGACCATTGCATGGAGTTGCGTGAGGCTGCAAATGGTGACAGAGATCTATTTAATGTTGAGAAAAAATTGCAAAGCGCCCAAAAAAAACAAGCTCTATTAAACGCTAAAGCCTATGAACGCGAATGTCGTGTGGATGTATTTTCATTTCTCAACGACAGTGTTCTTACTGGCGCTAAAGCCGATGAGAAGTCGTCATCTAAATCGAATGGATCTTTTCAAAACCATTCGGTAAAATCGTTAAATGTTGAAAGTGTGCGTGTTGCCGACGACATAAAACGTAAAGAACGCGAAATAGCCGAAGTACAAAAATCATTAAAACGTAATAACGATGGCACGGAAATATATAAACGTTTAAAACAAACTTTGATTACAAAATCTCAAGAACTCCATGCGTTAAAACGCGAAGAAACGTCCCTTTCCAAGGAGCAAGCTAATAGAAAAACTAAAGAAAAATTATGCGTATTTTAACAGAACGACTTCGGCTGTTCTTCTTCTATCGATATAAACGGAGCAGCGTTTATCTACCTCCGTTTTTAGTAAATGCGCTTTAAGGCCGCTTTCTTGTGTACAACTCTGGAAGTCAAACCTTCTTCTTTCTGTTATCCTAATAGTTCGAAATTAACATAACCAATAAAACCAACACTATTTGTTTTCTATCTATATAAAGTTTTCAAAGTTGTCTCAACAAGTTGAATAAAGTGCCTTTGCTGAAGAGATGCTATAGAAGTGTGAAAAGCTATTGTTGGGTTTCTCCTTACGAATTCTCCGTACGAATTCTTCAATACATTTGGATCTACTCCCCACAGAGTCTCTAGCACCTGTAGCAGAATGTCCGAACCTTCGTTCCAGATCCTTTTACTTTAGCTGGCTACAAAGTCCCAACCTGTTTCATCAAGGTCTTCTAGCACCAAATTAGTATCCTTATATGGTGGTTTTGTTTTGCTTTGTTACAGAAAACATTGGTTAGAAATTTACTGCATTGGAAAACAATATTGACGGGTAACTCTGGACTTCTCTCTCTATTCTCAACAAACGGAATTTTTATATTATTATTGAGCCGATAGCCTGTGTTGCTAGTGCTCAATGTCTTTTTTTTAGTCTAAGAATTCAATTCATTAGTCTAAAATTAAAATAATAATAATAATAATATTATTATTAATAATTTAATAATAATATTATTATATTATATTAATGTTAATAATAAAATAATATTATATTTTACTTTATTAATACTACTAAGCTTATTATCTAATATCCATTTATTTAAATTAGAGCCGATAGCCTGTTAATAATGTAATTAATGTTAATAATAAAATAATAATATTATTAATAATAATATTAATAATAATGTTAATAATATTATTATTATTATTTTAATTTTAGACTAATGAATTGAATTCTTAGACTAAAAAAAAAAGACATTGAGCACTAGCAACACTGCAATTTTCTCTTTAACTTTTCTTCCAATGTATCTTTGAAAATCCAACTTTTCCATGACATCATCCATAATTAGAGGAGCAGAAGCAGCATACTTTGCCGCTCGATCAGCCTGCTCATTTCCCAGTAAAAACGGTATTTTTAATTAAAATATTTTTGACCGAGATTCTCCTGATTATTGTCTAATTATTTTTAACAGAGATCGGCCTGATTGTCTGATTATTTTTCTCAGATATTGGCCATCTGATTGTTCTTTACATAGAACTCTAAAAATGGATACATTTTCCCGGATCACCCTAGATTGCTAACAGAAAACTATGAAAACATAAATAATGTTGTTGTTCTTTTGTTCATGAGTTCATCGATTGACTTATTGCCATTTGATAAAGACAACTCTTTTCTTTTAAACTTGTAAAGAAAAAAACAAGCTAACGGTTTTTTGTGGAATCAAAGAAATTTCTGTAAGTGGGTAAAGAAGTTGCAAAAAAACATTAAAAAAGGTTAAAAATTTTAAAAAAATATACAAAATGTAGGAAAATTCGAAGAAAAAAAATAAATAAAAAATACCAACACTAGTGGTGGTAGAAAAACTAAATAAATAAAGATTGTTGAACAAATTGAAGAACTTGTATATATTGTTCAATGTGAATTTGATTTCTAGTATAAATTATTTCCTTGCCAAGTTTGACTTTTCATTGTAAAAATTGTGTGAGCAAGAAAAAGAATTGTAGAATTTGTGCGAGCAAGAACAAAAACAAATAAAACTGACGTACGCAGCTTAACTTTTAAGCAGCTGATTTCTGTTACTGTTGTATGGGAAAATAAAAAGATAGCGTTTTTCGCTAAATAAAGGCCGAGTTGTTGTAAGAGCTCTTAAATGGCTAATCGAACCTAAATGGAAAAAAGTGGAAACTCATTAAAAACAATCAGAAGTTTGCAAGCAATTATAGCGAAAACTTGATTAAAATCATGAGCGCCATGAAAAATATAAAAGGAAGCTCATCTGAGAATCGAACAGTTTGCCAAGAAAACTCTTTTTTTATTTATATTTTATTTTAGCCCAAAGCATGCTCATCACCGCTCATCTTAAGTAACATTTGATGTGTGCTAGTGGTTTTGGCCATTGTACAGGAAAATTGTTCCATTGTACAGATCACCATTAACAAGCACACCGCCATCATACTGCCAATGTAATTATATATTTATCTGCCTTGTGTATGCCTATATTACACGTATACATTATATATTATTTTCCATATATATTATTTTATGTATTATATATTATTTTATATATTACATATTATTTTATATCGTTATAAAATACGCTTTTGCAAGTTACAGTCCGTATCACTAAACTTTTGTAAGATACAGTCCGTATCGTAGTCTATACTTACAATTATGTTCCTTAAATGTAGGATTATTCACAATTTGTGTTGGCCGTACTCTCAATTTCTATGTTCTTCACCGACTAGTTCTCCCTTCTACAAATATTCTATTTATATACATTTTTATAAGCATGTTATTATACCTAAATTTATGGTTTTATTTTTAATCCCAGCCTGCTTTTCCTCTAATCGTTTTCGCCGAACTGCAGCTGCATGACACGCCTGCGAATGTGCATTTGGTTTTTCCTTCTTTAGGAAATTTATTATTAGGGAAAGTTACTTAGCTGAAATTAACTGGATTTGAGATTTTCGTAACAATATATTATTTTATATTATATATTATCTTACGTTATATATTATTTTATATATTATTTAAAATATTTTATATTATATATTTATTTATTTATTGTAAAAAAAATTTGCCCGGGGGTTTATTTATTATTATTGCTGTTATATATATGTACATTATTATAAATATATTTATAGGTTTAAGCTAAGCTTAACAATTGCAGATGACGGCAGACATTCAAAACAATTGGCGACGCGCCTATCGGTACCTCAACGTGATGCGGAAAACCACGATAAGACTTTTAGATAAGGTGAGTGGTAATATACTTAATATTACATATTCGTATTCACACATTATCTCAATTTTCATTTTAAATGTCAGAATGTGGAAAA
The DNA here is from genome assembly GCF_014805625.2 of Glossina fuscipes. Classification (NCBI taxonomy): domain Eukaryota; kingdom Metazoa; phylum Arthropoda; class Insecta; order Diptera; family Glossinidae; genus Glossina; species Glossina fuscipes. The sequence continues at coordinate 7,735,564 of NW_023998464.1, read as the reverse complement.
ATAAGCACAATTTGTTTTACCAAAGAACCTAAAAAAGTGATCATTTTTTCTATAAATCGATAACGGTTTTATATATATATATATTTATATATCTTTTTGTATATTTATTATATATTTATTTATTTTACTTTAGCGTACATGGTGTTGTGTTAACGCATTCGTGTGCGCGAAGGTGTACTCTGAGAGATAAGATACGGGTTGAACCTACCAGTAATGATTTATATTATTATATAATACTGTACTATTCCTTAGAGCGGAGATAGAATAACGTATCACATTAAAAAGCGAGACGAAAACATCATCTTTGCAATCATGACATCAAGCAATCCTTGTTTCAAAGTAACGCTAATGATATTTTTGACGCGCAATTGCGCAATGGTGTTATCCCAATAAATAAGTAACTGCACAATGCCCAATTACAGACGATCAAAACCACATCAATCTAATATGGGTAAATCTTCTCTGAGGGTCTTACGTAGATTGAAGAACATACAATCTTTATTTCATCTCTAATGAATGTAATGAATGTCTAACACTATGGTGGTGATTAGAAAAAACTTATGTAACTAATGTTCACCTTCTAAAATTTTGTCGTCTTTTGAACGGACCTATAGGGGGATTCGACTTTTCTTCAAGTTTAGATTGTTGCCCGTATTTCCAGCCGATCAAAACGATTTATTCTCTCCATTCAAAAATGCGTTTGCCGACGCACCTAGCATATTTTAGAAAATACATGATCTGTTAAAAAATATCGAATAAGCCAACTTTTCAAGTTTCTTTGTCTGCAAAAACGTTTGGAACAGGCAATACATATAAACATTTTTGCTAGGGATTTTCTCAGACCAGTTTATATGTCTTAATTAATTAATGTCATTATATTGAAACGAAGAAAATAAGATTGACCAACACGAATACGTTGTGATAGAATTGCTTGTTGTTTGATATCCAAATATATTTTATTAAATAAAACGAATTTTGTCCACTTCTTCTTGGAAATTCAAATAAAATTTGTGAAAACCTTATTGTATAGTACAGCAAGCAGGTAATTGGAACTTGGATAACGGCAGCTGATGTTGCTTTGTGGCATTAAGCTATTTATTTTAACTCAGTAGTAAGAATAGGAAAATTGAGGTTGTGCAAAAGTAATGTAAATCGGCTCACATTAGAGGAAGTAGAGGAAATGTATAATTGAAGCTGAAAAGTATTCCGGTAAGAATTATGCACGCAAGGAAAATCGAGGCGGAAAGGAACTGGATGCTTGGATGGATATTGATGTTTTATACGGGCGTCAACTGATTATCAACTAAGCGCTCAGACTCGTGACATTTTTCAACGATCGCAAAATTATCAGAATGTGCTAAGGAAGAAGGCGAAATTTCAGTACTTTGTTGTTAATTGCTTGTGAATATCCACAAAAAGGCAGAATGTGTATGGGAATATGGGATAGAAAAAGAATTAGAAAAAATGAAAAAAGCCTCGCAGCTGAAATTAGCCATACAGAAAGCCGCCTTGGAATACAATAAACAGAATAAAGATTCTAAAATTAACCATACAGCTCGAAAGGAAACGCTGGCTAAAGAGAACGGTACTAGTGTTCAGGAGCACAGTGTTGAAAGCAATGCGAAAAGAC
>NW_023998464.1:7733220-7733834 GCF_014805625.2 Glossina fuscipes | reverse complement strand
CCACTTATACTAGAAACTCAACTAAACAAATAACAGTCGAGTTCAATAGGTTCTTAATGCAAAACTAATATTAATTAACAATAAAATTGAGTATAAGCATAATAAAACAAATAAGAAGAAAAAAAAAAAAGAAAAAGAAAAAAAAGCATGTACACTATCAGCATAGGAGCACACTTACAACCGGTACAGGACCAAATTGCAAATGAACCCCTAAGCCTTCGCAAACATGCATAAGCCTGGCAATCGATAATAAATTGATAATAATTCACTTTCGAAACGTAACGACTTTTTAAGGATAAAAGCTAGTTTAAATACGACCTAGGTAAATCGCGAGTATTAAGCAATGTTGCTTTAATGGACTTTAAAGAGTCCGATAACGAGAATAAGTGGTAGACGTCATTTAGGTTCTTGCAAACGACTCTGAGCGGATTGAACAGCTCATAATTAAATTTACACTGATTAAGCTTAACCAAGATAAAGTGCCTAGAGAAGCGGTTAGGGACATTAAAGCTTATTTCACCAAGTAATGAAGGCGAGTCAATAGCACCATTTATTACTTTAATTAGAAAGGAAACGCCAAGAACGCTTAAAAACGTCATGGAATTCAATTTTAC
>NW_023998464.1:7721812-7733210 GCF_014805625.2 Glossina fuscipes | reverse complement strand
TTAATTGTACCATTTATTAATTTGATTACGAAGGAAACGCCAAGAACAAATCTACGTTTCTCAAGAGACGGTAGGGACAGCAGAAGCAACCTATTTTCATACGGAGGAAGAGAGGCAATCGTATCTCAACCCAAATTCCTAAGGGCAAACAGCCTGAATTGCTTTTGAACAGATTCAATTGAACGTACGTAGCACCTACATGAAGGAGACCACACAACAGAGGCATACTCAACTATAGGTCTAATCAAACACATGTAAAGCCTTTTCGTAATATAAGGATCATCAAGCTCTTTGGACCACGTCTTTATAAAACTAAGCGCGGACCTAGCTTTGCTTAACGAGCGCTAAATATCCAAATTGAAACGTAACCTGTAATCAAATAGAACGTATAAATCGGTGAACGAATCGACGTCTTCGAACTGGTGCGAATCAATGAAATACTGAGTAATGAACGACTTCCTTCTTAAGATAGAAAGCTTCTTACATTTATTTAAATTTAGTTTCAGAAGATTCAAAGAGCACCATGCAACCAAATTATTCACATCACTTTGAAGATGATGTGATTGCGATTCTACGGAAAAGGAAGAAAACAGTTTCACATTATCAGCATACATTAAGATCTCGCTGAATTTAATCACGGAGGGCAAATCATTGATGTACAAATTAAATTAAATGGTTCCTAAGTGGCTACCTTGAGGTACGCCAGACGTCAAGGGGAATTCATCCGAGGTAATGAGGTTAAACAAAACCGTGAATGATCTACCATGCAGATAAGAGCTTAACCAATCTACTAAGAAGAAACGTAAGCCAGAGGCTTGGAGTTTAAACATAAGTAGTGTATGGTTAACCAAGTCAAACGCTTTGCTAAAGTCAGTGTATATGACATCAGTGCGAGAGCCACTAGAAAAAGCCTTGAAAACTTGAGAAGTAAACTCTAACAGATTGGTGATCGTAGATCTTCCCTTTCGAAAACCATATTGGAGAGGAGAAATATACGATTTAATGGAAAAGACTATATGCTGAGCCACAATTCGCTCGAACAGTTTAGGCAAGACACTCAACTTGGCAATGCCTCTGTAGTTCTCTACAAGTTGCCTACTACTACTTTTGTGAATACGAATAAGGAAACAAGTCTTCCTACACAAAGGGAAAACACCTAAATTTAAGCGCTTGTTCAAAATCTTTGAGATAACACCACATAGCTCGCCAGCACAAGATATAAGTACACATGGGGTCCATCAGATCCAGGCGAACAATTATATCTTAGAGAGCTCAATCCTTCAAAAACGTCATTTTCAGATATAACAAAGTTAGGAATTGAAATCAAATTAGAAATCGGATATGGATAGTTTGCTGATAAATCAAAATTGGCAGTTGACAAGTTTTGTCGAAAGTATTTCGCAAAGAGATTTGAGGTCTCAAAATCGTCCGAGGACTCGGAGCCATTAAAAGACACATGCGAGGGATTTATGGAGATTTTTCCTTTGGAATTAACGAAGTTCAAAAAGTATTTAGGATTGGCAAACAAGGAGCATTTAACAAACTGTAGGTATCTCCAATAGTATTGGCGGTTGAGGGAATTAAATTCATACCTTTCCGCTGAGTAAGTGATATAGTCGAAAGAAAAGCCACTTTTCGAAAATTTTTTGAAAAGCTTGTTTTTCCTATTCTTGTAATGTTTAATTGGTGTATTAAACCACGGGGGACACTTGCTGTGAGGACGGGAATGCTTGATCGGAACGGATGCAGAAATAGCTTGATTTAATATATTGTAGAACGACGACAGTAAGCTATCAATACTTCCCACTGAGACATCAAGTACAATATGAGAAAGATGTGATTTTGGCATTGAAACATTGATTTTATGGAAATCATAAAATTTATATGAAAAATTTGAATTTGGAACGTTATAGAAGTTCAACGAACCAACATGCTTGTAATGAAAGGAAATACCCAATGCTGGATGATATGGATCCTCAGGTAAACTAAACGGAAGACAACGATTAACGCAAATGTCAGGAAAATTGGCATAGTAAAGATGAAGCAATCTACCATTGCAATTAGGGGTACCATTGTATTGAACTAAATTATGATCAAATAATTCATTAAAGAACACAACGGCTCTACCAGATGTTGAGGTAGCAATCAAACAGCCAGAACTATCACTGTAACACCAAGTGACTTGAGGCAAATTGAAATCACCCAACGCAATGACTATATCGGTAGGTTTAGATTGCTTGGCAACTTCATAAATGAGGGTGGCTTGTTTCTTATATACAGAGATATCCGAATTTGGGGGAATATAGGAGCAGTTCACATATATGTGTTTATTAGGAAATTTCACTCGAATGGCGATAAATTCAGTAGTTGATAAGTAGAGTAGTTGGAAATTCAACTGAATAGGGGGGGACTGCCGAAGAAATGGCAATTAAAACACCACCACCATTGCGATACAATCGATCGTTTCTGAAAACTTCAAACGAAATATGGAAAAGTTCCGACGAATGTAGATCCGGCTTTAAACAAGTTTCAGTGAAGATCAAACAGGAAAACTCCGTTCTCGCTGAATTTAGAAAGGTAGAACGAATTTTTGAGTTTAGGCACCTAACATTTTGATAAATGAGAGAAAATGAGCCTGAAGAAATATTTAGTTTTTTGAAGGGGAAAGAGCTACTGCATTAGCATTACGGGGTCGATCCCGAGGGATAAATTCCTTAATTAAGGAATGGTTTATTTAACATCAAGTTCCTATTTTCAGTCGGTACTAGAATTTTAAAAGATAAGATACCTCTAGATTGAGAAGGAGCCAATTTGAAAATACTAAAGCTCTTTAAATTGACAGAAGGGACTTTCACTGTCAGATAACTTTTTATGTTATCAACAGATGTATTCGGTGCTAGTCATTACACAAATTTTGCCTTTCTGGGAGGAACTGCCTTCAAGCATATGTCATCCGTACTAAGAGCAGCAGGGTTCACGGATGGGGAGTTATGAGTTAGGGAAAATATAGAAGGGGTAACCACACTTGTACGAGCAGCTTGTACGACGTGCCCAGTTTGGCGACCGGCGTTCACACTCGAACAGCCAGGAGGAGAGGACGATTTACTATTATCATTGTTAGTTTTAGGCGATGACGCCTGAGAAGATTGAGCGACATCAATGGGAGGAGATATCCTTGCCACTTCAGCATAGCTCAATCCAGAAGGACTTCCCGGTTTTTTTGTAACTTTTATGTTACCGGCCGACTCAGCCGTGGCAGAAACGCTAACATTCTTTGTAGACTTTAAAGAATCGCTAACTTGCAACAACGAAACGGACTTAGCAGAACTCAGAGGTGATAAACCACATGCTACGCTACGAGTTGAAACTTTGCTAGCTGGAGAGGAAGATGACTGCGCAATATAACGACACTCATAAACCTGTTCTTGATTATTTCAAATTTCTCCCACAAGGAGCCGAGATTTTTGCTCAAATCTGACAAAACAATTTCACAACTCCGTGAAGAGTTTGTAGAAATCAATGTCTGCAATCAGGACATGGCCGTCGTAAACTTTTAGAAGGGTTAAGGTCTGCATCAGCAGCACGGCCGATAATATCAGCACACTTTGCATATCCAAAACGATCACACAGCCAACAAGAAATGAATCGTTCAGCAAATTAAAACAAATTTCTCAGTTCCCTGCCCACTGTAAATATAGAGCGAAATCTAAAGAAACTGTAGACGTAGATTAACAAGCAAAAAGAGAGACTTTTACTAAGAGCTCAATTGTTGATTGATTACACTAAACCAAAATGATTTTTTCAAATAAATGGTTATTAAATTCTTATACGTTAAATTCACACTTTACTCTTTTAAAGAGCTTTTAAAATTAAACACGAATAAAGTAAAAAAGCTTAGATAATACACTAAAAAAATTGAAATATTTCTTGCACAGAATAAAAACGCGACTACAACACGCACGCAGAGTTGTCAAACTGAGCATATGAAACGTAATTGTAAATAATGATCCTACCGTTAAGAAATATAGCTGTAAATAAAAGAACTTTGAAGTGTATTTCTCTTGAACAAAATATCCGTGATCCAGTGATACGCACTGTATCTTAGAAAAGCGTATTTCATAACAATATACATAGAAAGCTGTATGGGTTTTGCTGTTGCTGTCGCGTTCAAAAGTAATGAGATTGTTAGCAGGCGCACCTATTGAAGAAACTTGGTACAAGATGGAATGATATATATATTAAATGTTCCCACAAGATTAATACGACGCTCGAACTTCTAGGTATTTACGCCTTTCCAATGGTATTTGTTCTGAGTGGTTTAGTAAGGGTCGAGCATTTAACCTGCCTTAGTTCTGGCAGTTCTAAAAATGCCAACAACACGCGGTGTTCCCAAGCGGTCCCCCATCTAAGCACTAACCGCGCCCGACGCTGCTTAATTTCGGTGATCGGACGAGAACCGATGTATTCAACGTGGTATGGTCGTTGGCATAAGGATTCTGTATGAAATGCCTTATTGAGAAAAATTTATGAAAACTCTTAACACTGACCATTTATAAGACTATATTTCATACGTATATTGTTAAGCATTCTCTTCATATATTATACCCTGCACCTGCACTTGATTCAGCGTAACTTTCTGAATCGATCTAAGCCTGCCTGTCCGTCACATGTCTATTCATGTAAGTTTTTGTTCAAACCTACTGTTGAATAATCAATCGTTGAGATAATATAATGAAAAATAGCCCAAGCTTTGGCCCAAGAACGAACGCTTTTGAAAATGGTTCGGATTGGTTCGCCTTTTCGAAAAAATAGACAATTTTGAGAATATCTCGACGAAACACGCTAAGTAATAGCATTTCGGCATTCTACATTGATATAAAAAATATGGTTCGCTAGAGAGAATCTTCTGAATCCCTCTCGTGTACTGCTTCCTGTGAAAACTTAGTGTTTATATGCCAAAAAAGTATCATTTCTAATAATCCATGGTGACAATTGGTCTATAATAGTAAGTTGGCAAAAAATCAACCTTACCGAATTTGTACCGCATATAACGACTCTTAGGAAATGTAAGCCCTTATAGCCCTTATAGCCAAAAAGGCTTAATTGTTAATGTTTCATGATGACAATCTACGTACAATAGTAATTTAAAATAACGGACCAAATTTGAACAACGTGGTTCTATTTCTTGTACCCAACCCCATACACAATTTATATTATGAAAATTGGTCCATAGTAGCAACTTAGCAAAAAGAATTTAACAGCAATGAATTTGGATCACATAGGTTTATTTTAAGATCCTGACGTATATAAGGGTTGTCACGAAAAGCAAGCCCTATTACGAAAAGAAAGTACGAAGTTTTCTATGACTAAAAATGAAAAATAATAAAGTCTTTAGTAAGCAAATTAAATTTGCTAAATTTGGACCACGTTATGTCATGTTTGGGGCATCCTGCAATATGCGAACATTCATGAAAGTATGACGTTACGGGAAAACAATGTATAATATTTGGCGTGCTGTCACCAAATCTATGGAAAAATTGCACTAGGCGATGTAATGTAGGGCATTGGAAGGTCCCCCTTACCCGAGTATACTTGTTTATTTCAGAACGTGATGAATACTTTGTCGACTAAACGAGGTGACAACAACGCCGAAGCACTACCCAACGAAATGTGGCGGAATATTTTTAATAATTTGTCGCATGGGGATCTACTCAAATCAATTTAGTTTGCAAACACTGGAGTCAAATGGCTCGCTCGCCTAGGCTAATGCGTAGGTGGAAATAGACTATTAACAGACAAAACATGAGGCATATTTGCGATCTTATGCAGCATCAACATTCGAAATATGAAAATGTAGAAATATATGACAAATCGATCGAGGTCAGCAGCGTGGAACTTGCGATTTTATTAAAAATTTGTAACATTTAAGTTCCAATATAGCTGTCAAGTCTCTGATTGGTTAATAATCTTTTGCCAAAGCTGAGGCACCTGGATGTGCCACGCATGAAGTACAGTGAAAGCGCTTTAGGTGGCTTTAATCAATTCGCATAACTGAAATCATTATTGATGCCCTACGGTTGATGAAATGACGCAGACATGATCTGCAGGATAAAGAAAATCCCTTCTTCTTTCTATTTGTCTTTCGCTTTTCGGGTAATTTTCAATTATGTAAGACATCACCATCACTATTTTGCGCCGTTAGCTGTTTTGTCCTTTACATTGCTTATAAAAAAAAAAATACCATGTGTGGAAAATGCACAATCTGTCAAAGCGATAGAAATAAGTAAATCCTCGCTTGGATACCGTCTGCGAGTCAGCCATAGGAGGGGGTTCATCTATTCATATATGTAGAGCAGCAATCTATTTGCTTCTGATAGGATATTCCATTCACTACCATATGGTAGTGAATGGTGTCACTTTAGAAAAGGGACGTGATGTGAAAAGCCTTTCGGAAGCTGCAGATAACTATCCGTTAAGTTTCAAATTCGGTCGTTCTAAAATGACAATGAAAAGATATTTTTAGGTAGCATTGTTTGCCATTGTCTGATTTTATTTAAAAGACAGCATTTACAGTGATTTTATTTACTGATAATTGGGAAATTGGTGAAGTTTCGCATAGGATTGCAAGAATTGCTTTATTCCATTTTTTGCATGCATTTCGGTTATTATTCCAATTTTATTATTCATTTATATGAGAGTGTATTAAATGTTTCCATGTCGGGGAATATTTTTTATGGTAGAGTGTATTTATAATGAAATAGTATGAAATAGTTTCCCTATCGAGGAATATTTTTTATGGTAGAGGAAATTCACAATTTTCATTTATTGGAAACGACTCTGTGATTTCTTTGCTCTCTCCATTCTCCACAAAGGGGAATTCTTATTAGGAACCGATGTAAAGAGAAAAACCAGATGGCGGCGATTCATAATCATTTCGCAAGAAGTATTATAAAGAAGTGTCTGTTTGCAATAAAAAAATAATTAAAAAAATCAGAAAGAGGTTAGAAACGTTTAAATAAAAGTGAAATAAGAAACACTTAAACAATAGTTTTAAATTTTAAGTTTTTTTCAGAAAACTTTAACAAAGTTATAAAGTTACATTTATTGAAAAAATTTAAATAAACTAGAAAAAAGCGGTTAAAAAATAGAAAAAGACATTTGTAAATTTGTAATTTTTAACAAAGTCATAAAGTAACATTTATTGACAGTAAGTGCATTTATTTCTCTTATTTAAGGTATAGAGAAGGAGATCCAGCTGAGCTAACCATACTTTTTCTGAGAATCTTTCTGGTGTCTCCTTCGTTTCTAGCAATTTCGAAAAGATATTCATTGTACGTGCCAAGATATTTTGAAAAAAAAAAATTTTGAATTCGTATTTTATGAAATACAGTAGACGTGTTAGTTTGATTAGCTGGAGATGTGGCGTATAATCATTTTGTCAAAATGATTGCAACATTTAGAAGGAAAGTTCATCGACTTAACAAGGTATATACATAGAGAATTCTATGTAGTCTCGCTGGTTTCCATGCTTGCACCAATTTAAAAGGGTACAATAACTATTTGCAATTAAAAATTGCCCCTAATCTGATTACTCTATAAAAAGAATGGCTATTTTCAACATATTTTGGTTTAAAAAATTAATTTGCGTTATAAAAGAATTAGAAAACAAAAGTGGACAAAAAAAAAACATAAAAATGTGAGTTCTATGTAATAGTATTATTATTCTATCTGTCGGTAAATCCAAGTAATACAATAAGGGCGTATAATAATTTGGAGAAAGTAAACTGTCTGACCATCTACTTCAGTACTACTACTTTAGTGTAGTGGTAATACCATCCGTCTAGTGAATTAGATGGTATTGCAGTTTTTAAAGAGCTTTTACATCTATCTATTAAGCTTTTGGATTTAAAAGAAGAAAAGAAATGTCGGGGAGATATTGTTTAGGTATATGCTCATTAAGGATCCATGATTTTTTTGTATAATTTTATGGCTTTAGTGGGTTAGTGCGGGAGTCTATATATTCAGATCCCTTTTCGTAATATTTATAACTTGCCATTTAAATTTAAATCTTTAATTTATAGAACATTATGGGCGATAATATACGCAAAAAACATAATCCTTATTTTATCCCCGCAATATTTGAATAATAAAATTTTTAATAAAATGTTTACAGGCATAAGGATTAGCCACAGGAAAACTAAAAAAGGAATAAATAAGGAACGATCATCGAAATGTCAAGCACTCATACAACTACAAAATTTTGAACAAACTTCATCTTTTTACTGCGGTAAGTGCATTTATTTTCTTCTACTAATATATACCACCTTTCGAAGCATGACTTCTACCATTAACTTGCACAAAGATATGTTCGACCATAAGTTTTAAAGCATTCTTTATTCACTTATATCGTTTATAAATTTAAATTCTATTCGCTTACGTGTGTATATATATTCCACCGATTTACTTTTCTATCTAAAAACCATAATTCATAAATATTTAAATAAATTTGCAAATTAAATGAATTCGAAACATTTCTTCCAACTCGCATCGAAATCCATAATGTAGACCGGTGAACAACGTCATGTCTTGTTTGTTGATTTCTAATTACTCTAACACAATAAAAGTTCTTTTTGGACAAAAGGCAAATTTTTTTTTATTTATGTAAACAGCGAGATATTAATTGCAAATGTATATATATATATTGTAAGGACCCAAAGTCGTCCTTCGTTTTGGTCTCACGGGGTCTCCGTCTCAGGTGGGGGAGAGAGAGTGCTAGTTTAAGTTAAAGAGTAAGTTAGCATAGGAATAGAGTAAGAATAGAGTAACAATAGGAATAGAATAAGAATAGGGAAGGAGTAGAATAAGAATAGGATTTGCGATTAAATTTGTGAGCGAACAAAAAGAAAACAACCGAGGCATTTTATAGAAAGCCTGCACGTATAGAACCATTTTTCTTCTCGTCTTGCTTTATTTTTATATCACTTTATAGAATTGCACTTAATTGTTTTCTTACGTAAAATAGAAGAAAGTAAATAAATAATATATAAACATATTAATATATTATTATAATTACCTTTACCCTACTGCATTTCACGCAAAGTAATTACTTTTGTAACACAATAACAACTGCCTCTCTATGGTTAAATTAGAACTTAAAGATATTGTGGTATCTAAGGATGAACGTTTTAAAAAGGGCGGTGCTGATGCTGATGATTCGGAACAATTCGTTGGAGCACGAAAACGTTTAAAAGTGGGTGGAAATGTTAAAAAGAATTGGAAAAGAGCTAAGAAAAAATTGTTTTTAAATGGCTATTAAAGAAAAATTTAGAATTTTGATGGAAATTTTACCATTCCATTAATATAAATAAATAAGATTCAAATTTTTGTTTTGAAAGTTAACAAATTGTTCTACTCTACTAGAACTAATAAGAACTTTGATTTCTTTTTATAAGAAAGCAAACATGGAACGATTATAAAATGATGGAAATGTATTTTTGCTATGTAACATTTTTCATCAAATTCTTACCAGAAATTTCAACTTTTATTTTAGCTACCATTATCAACATTTGAGCGCACTTTGAACGTATGGTGTCCATATACCTTGCATCACAAATAATGCTGAAGTAATTCTCAAAATCCATCAAAAAATCAAAGTGCTTGAACAACTGTCTAATAAAGTAAGAATACTTTCCATAAATTCGGTCGGAAAAACATCGAAGATGGCCAATTTTCTAAAAAAAATCAAAGCTTCCTTTTTGTTGAACTGAGATGTTTTTTCCCCCTAACCTTGTAAAATTCAGTCGTTGGTTGTTGAATTACTAATGTTATCAATTCAATTAGATAATCCTTTTCGTTTTTCAGAAGAATTTGTAGGCTTTGGTAAATTTTTGTATGTGTGTACAGGCAAACACTAAAAATGCAATATTTTAGGAAATAGATTTTTACATCAATTCTACAACACGCTATTATTTACCTTAAATAAAAAATGCTTCATAATAAAATTTATATTTCGGTCTAATTGGATTTAAAAATGTGCTCGTCTAGTTTCAATTTTCTAGCTGAATTCAAAACCGGCTCTGAACGTGGCTGGTCACATACAAACGATCATTAATTTTATCCAGTAATGCATATGCTGAGCGATAACTTTTACGTAATTCGTGAAAGCAACAAAGAAAATGTAAGTCTATAAAAATCAATTCAAATGTAACAAATTGGATAAAACCATGACCATATATAAATAAAAGAAATAATGAGTTTTTACTTATTCTCGCCAAAGGCTCTTCAAAACGCTTTGTTCTATTCATTCCATCAAAACGCTCTAATTGCTTACAAATACAACACCAGCGGGCTAAACTGTATTGTGAAATCAATGGAGGTTTTTACCTCATCTTCGCTGTGTATATTCTGTAATTGCACTTCAAATTGATCAGCCGCCATTAAGCCTATTGCAATCAAGAAACGTTCGATGAAGAAGAAAAGTACCATAGATTTCCTGCGGAATTGAAATTTTTATCTAGGCTTCACTTTCGTAAAACATACAACAAACGCATTCTTCTTGTACTTCGTGTTTACCATAAGAGTAGATTTTTCATAAGATATACGTTAAACAATTTTTTGCAATAGCATTTTTTGTAAACGCACCATACATAGTAGCGTGAAATTAAAGATTCCTAGTTAAGACAATTCGCTTCACTCACTGAAGGCAGTGTTTTGTCTTCCTTGTTACGAAACATTTGAGCTGGCACACGCTTTTTTAAAAATCGTTGCTTTAAAGGAGCCTTTGCAGGTTGATGATAGCTGCAAAGTGTTCGCTTTAAAGCAGAACTGTTTTGTAGAGCTTTCAAACAAAACAGTTCACAGTGATAAAAAAATAAAAAAGCAAGATTCCAAACAATTCAAAAAGCGGAGCTTACTGATTTAGTGGCTGATTGTTTATCATTCCACGATGTCCACCAATGCGAGATTAAGCGTATATATTCTCAATAATTTGCATACAAATTCCAACTATCTGAGAAAATAAAAATTCCATACAACTGAGAATGTTTGAATAAATTTGTTTACATGTATTGTGGGTCTTTCGAGAATAAGCGTATACAATTATCAAGAATTTTGCATGTATTGTGGGACTTTCGAGAATAAGCGTATACAATTATCCAGAATTTTGCATGTATTGTGGGACTTTCGAGAATAAGCACATATTCGTTCTCAATAATTCAACAGGTCTTTGTAAAAAAGCCATCGATGCGAGATTAAGCGTGTATATTCTCAATAATTTATATACAAATTCCAACTATCTGAGAAAATAAAAATTCCATACATGTATTGTGTGACTTTTGAGAATAAGCGTATACAATTATCAAGAATTTTGCATGTATTGTGGGACTTTCGAGAATAAGCG
>NW_023998464.1:7716584-7721712 GCF_014805625.2 Glossina fuscipes | reverse complement strand
TGTAATTCTAATTGTTATTAATGTTAAATTTACAAAAATGTAAAAAATGTAATATTATTATTTAAATAAATTACAATTACAAATGATTGATCGTTGTTTTATTTTTACTTTTTAACGAATTAGCAAAATAATGGGGGGATTTACAATTTTAGTTTAAAGAACTATCTATGGGACTATCTTTAAGACATTTAGTAGGCAGAGTTTTTTATGGCAAACGTGGATGTTTGTAGTTCCAGTGAACAACTATTTCCGCATAGATGTATTCATATCAAATACAGTTAATACAGCAAATAAATTGAAAATTTCGGATATCTTTCAACCAGGTTAATTTGTTGATTGAAATGGCTGATTGTTTATCATTCCACGATGTCCACCAATGCGAGATTAAGCGTATATATTCTCAATAATTTGCATACAAATTCCAACTATCTGAGAAAATAAAAATTCCATACAACTGAGAATGTTTGAATAAATTTGTTTACATGTATTGTGGGTCTTTCGAGAATAAGCGTATACAATTATCAAGAATTTTGCATGTATTGTGGGACTTTCGAGAATAAGCGCATATTCGTTCTCAATAATTCAACAGGGCTTTGTAAAAAAGCCGTCGATGCGAGATTATACGATTATACGCTTAAGCGTATATATTCTCAATAATTTGTATACAAATTCACATCTGTTGCATGCTTTTGCTCATCTGTGCACATCTGTCTTTTTTTTTGTGCTTTGTTTATATTTTTAGATTCATACTAGACAATATAGAACAGTACCTTATATATCGACTAACGAAATGGGGTATGTTTGAATACCATCTATATGTCGAAGACACGACTACTTTGTAACATTTCAGGGAGATTGGTTAACACAGCTTTTGGAAAGCGTTCAGGGCAATAGGCTTAATGTCGGCTGCCAAAGAAATGCTAATTAAATTGCTTGAAATTCGTAGAGTAATGGCGAGTTGATAGAAGCATAATTGTTCTGGACATAGCTTATAAGTGAGGAAATATTACGAAGTAACAATTTAATGTACACTTAGATTCAGCAATTTAATTAAGAAGAAGCTAGCAAAAGCTATTTCAAATATAAAAGCTATTTCTGATATTGCTGATATAATTTCTCCTTTTCCCGAAAAGCCTTCGGCAAGCCAGAAGTATGGTTTTCAACTCTCGTAATCCCCAGTCATAGTGTCGTTGGTTTGTTAATATCTTAGCGCACATATTAAACAACTCCACGCAATGTTCGGCAATTTCGTCGACGAGTTCGGTTGAGGCTATTCCAATTTTCATGTTCATTATACACGAATACGTTATTGGGAGAGCCATCGAAAATCTTAATTACTTCCCAACATTTTGGAAATTCTCATTTTCAACTGAAATAGTCGTCTTTGATGAAAATTCATTTACTTCTCTTTTGAATAAAATGATTTTCGTAACGATGATTGGGATTGAGTATAAACATAAACGCAAGTGCATATATTTGCACTGATTAAAATCATGGTGCGTATAAGTAATTTTAAATTTTCTTTTACTTCTCCTTCAATTCATAGGGTTTTTTGCCTATTTAAAACTATACTATTGTAATACGAATCCATGCAATTAATTGTATTTGCATTTGTATATAGTTATATAAATAATATGTCATAAAGTGTCTAACAGTTGCAAACTATTCATAAAAATTTGAACTTATCTTCTTCTTATAATCATATAATATTTACTGTTATCGCCGGAGTTTCTATTCCTTTTTTAAGTTAGAAGAAAACGCTTCTCAGTATTATTTTAAATCGTTATTAGTTTAAATAATTATATTACCTCCATCTTGGACGGATGGTTGCACAAGTTGGTGCACAATTAATTAAGATATTCTTGAGAATAGTACAAAAATATTCAATAGTAAGATTTTTAAATGATTAATCCGTATGGGCGTTGTGGGTGTGTCCGTCGAAAAGCTTAATCTTCATTTTTCGCTAACGGGGGAATGTCTATCGCAAATACTACACAGTTGCGCTGTCAGACAAATGGGCTGACAAATAGACGGACACGTTTAAATGCATTTAAGCTTTGAAAATGGCCAAGAATTCTTATACTTTATGAGGTTTTGCTCCTTACAAATGTATTGTAAAGAAAATTAAAAATTGATACACTATAATATTGACTAGGCGTGGTACATTATTCTACACCTACTACAACATCGCTAATAGAATGTGCGTTCAAATTTTTGTACATTTATTTGCTATAGTTTATGAGTTTGGATCAAAAAATCAATTTCTTATTACTTTTATTCTCCGTTTAGGTGGTACTATAGACGACGTGTTTTTCAACCGATTTGACCTGTTTTTAACAGCAACCTGCCCAATATTTCTGTCAAATGTTAAATCAACGGCTTAATTTTTGAAGCCAGAAACACGTTTACAACGCACATTACATAGACCGATAAACTGACACACTTAAATCTGATGCTGATCAAGAATATATATACTTTCCGGAGTCTGAAGGTTCCTTCTGGGCGTTGCAAACGTTTTGGTAAAACGAATATACCCCTCATCCTACGGTGATAGATAGATCGATCGGCGTATGAGAAATTTTAAATTGTTTTAGAACTTTTTAGGTTGATCAAATATATGTATATTTTACGGGATCTTTAATGTGACATTTCTAGATATTACAAACTAAATGAAAATTCATTAGACATCCATCCCTCGCCCGAAAATTGGTATGAATATGGTGTTAAGATTACCTTGAAAATAGTTAACTGTGCGCATTAAGGATTTCAGTTATGTTATCTTAGTGCGCGCAGCTTCTATAACTTCAAGAATGACTATTTTAATTGTCTATTGCTTTCCTTACTAATTGATGTTGTTTTTATAAGTCGCACGTGGATAAGTTTTGCGAAATTAGCGGTTACAATGTTGTTATCGTCATGACAGGACTTATGCGGGCCTTACTCAGAACCACTCTGCTCAGATCCCCAAATGACAGTGTGATCGAGATCAGTGGCAGTAACGTGAAATGTCTTGCCGTGCGTGTGTACAATCCACATTGATCTAGTTCTTTGGATAATGGTTTTCAGGTGTTAGACGGGATCTCGATATCCTATGAAAACAAAATACTTTGTGGTGATTTCAATAATGATTTGCATTTGAACAATTTACGTTCCAATGGGTTGCGTGACTCGATATCACCCGTTGTGTTGCATTTGGTGAACTCCTGGCTCGCGCGGTATACCTCGCGTTGTAAGCTGGCTGTTTTGGGGCTCATTTTTGTTCCTGACAGCTCCCTAATAATTTATTATGACCAACTTGTTCGTGGTGGGACATCTAGTCACGAGGTTTTGGTTATTATTATCGGTATCGATATCAGCTACCCTTAAATGGGCCATGTATAGTATTTAGGATTTTTTGTCGGTTGATATGAATCGCCTATTGTATTGTATACCTCCTCGCAAATTTACTGGAGCAATGTTTTGTGCATTGCCGGTGTTAATAATTATTTAACATATTGCCAGTTCTCGCTATTTAATGAGCATGTACCATTGACGACGTTTGGAGCTACTACCCCAAAGCCGCCATGGTGTTCTAGCAAAGTGAAAAGGGCAATTAGACTTCGCAACGGGGCTTACAAAATATGGAAATACTGTCCTATTGCGGCTAATTGGGTCCTTTTCCGTAAGTGCAGGAATAGGGTTCACAATGTTACTAGGCACAGGAAAAGACCTTATTTTAATAAGAAGCTGGATGTCAATCTTCCTTCTAAGGTGCTTTGAAAGAACCCCGGAAGCGTAAGAGGGAGCCCTACATTTTGCGAAATTTACCCTGAAATATTGAATGGTTATATTTGAAATCGAACCCTGGGTCGTTTTTTGCTTGTGAACCAGGACGCTATGTTTTAGAACGTAGAAACTTTCCAATTTGGAGGTTTTACCGAGGATGAGGTAGGTTGGCCAGTATACAGCATTAAATCAAATTCTGTCGATCATAACAATATTGGCAGCAGGTTTATCAAGTTGGTTCGCCAAAAGTTTATTTGTAGCGTTCACTTATATGCTGATGATGAACAGGTGCACCTCTCGCACCCGCTGGGAATTCCAGAGGATCTAGTCCAGTGGATAAATGAAGATTTAGAGCGTATTTGTCTGTGGTCTGAACTTAAGGGTTTAAAATTAAACTCAAATGAAAACAAAGCCATTGTAATATCGCCCACAGGCTACGATTATAATTCGTTACCACGGTATACGGTAAATTAGATTACGCTTCTAACCGAAAATTGCAAGTCAGCGTTAATAAGTGCGCTATGTACGTCTTCAACAAGCGGAAATATGATAGGACATCGCAGTTTTCGCTGCGGGTTTTGAGTTCTGACATTTCGCCATTTCTTAATAATAGAAATCTGCTTTCTCTGCATAAACTTATAATGACCCGAACACCAAGATATTTACATGAGAAAATTCAGTTCGTGATATCTGCATGGACGATGAATCTCTTTTTACCTGACTATAAATGTTTGATATCACCAAAGCTGTTTTTCGATAACGGCGTAAACTCGCTACCACTTCAAATCAAAATGATTTTTAATCCTTCCAGTTTTAAAATAGCTATAAAGGCGTTTTATAATTGATAAATTGTGATCACATCTGAATCTTGACGTTATGTCTTACATTGCGCGATATTTTAACTACGTTATTTACATCTTTATCCTTACTGTTGTTAATAATCGTACTACAAGAGGCTTATAGTCTTATTGGCCCATTAATTATTAATTATTATAGTAATGACGGTTACGTATGATGATGAAGATTGGTATTTATTTATTTATTTTATTCCACTTATACTAGAAACTCAACTAAACAAATAACAGTCGAGTTCAATAGGCTCTTAATGCAAAACTAATATTAATTAACAATAAAATTGAGTATAAGCATAATAAAACAAATAAGAAGAAAAAAAAAGAAAAAAAAGCATGTACACTATCAGCATAGGAGCACACTTACAACCGGTACAGGACCAAATTGCAAATGAATCCCTAAGCCATCGCGAACATGCATAAGCCTGGCAACCGATAATAAATTGACAATAATTCACTTTCGAAACGTAACGACTTTTTAAGGATAAAAGCTAGTTTAAATACGACATAGG
>NW_023998464.1:7713517-7716484 GCF_014805625.2 Glossina fuscipes | reverse complement strand
ATCGCACGTATTAAGCAATGTTGCTTTAATGGACTTTAAAGAGTCCGATAACGAGAATAAGTGGTAGACGTCATTTAGGTTCTTGCAAACGACTCTGAGCGGATTGAACAGCTCATAATTAAATTTACACTGATTAAGCTTAACCAAGATAAAGTGCCTAGAGAAGCGGTTAGGGACATTAAAGCTTATTTCACCAAGTAATGGAGGCGAGTCAATAGCAACGCCAAGAACAAATCTACGTTTCTCAAGAGACGGTAGGGACAGCAGAAGCAACCTATTTTCATACGGAGGAAGAGAGGCAATCGGATCCCAACCCAAATTTCTAAGGGCAAACAGCAAGAATTGCTTTTGAACAGATTCAATTGAATCTACGTAGCACCTATATGAAGGAGACCACACAACTGAGGCATACTCGAGTATGGGTCTAACCAAACACATGTATAGCCTTTTCGTAATGTAGGGATCATCAAGCCCTTTGGACCACCTTTTTATAAAATCAAGCGCGGACCTAGCTTTGCTAATCGAGAGCTCAATATGCAAGTTAAAACGTAACCTATGGTCAAATAGAACGCCTAAATCTGTAATCGAATCGACGTCCTCCAACTTATGCGAATCTATGAAATACTGAGTAATGAATGACTTTCTTCTTGAGAATGAAAGCTTCTTACATTTACTCAGATTTAGTTTCAGGAGATTCAAAGAGCACCATGCAACAAAATTATCCAAATCACCTTGAAGCTGATGTGATTGCGATTCAACAGAGAAGGAAGAAAACAGTTTCACATCATCAGCATACATTAAGATCTGGCTGGAATTAACCACCGATGGGAGATCGTTAATGTATAAACTAAATAAAATGGGACCTAAGTGACTTCCTTGAGGTACGCCAGACGAAACGGGGAATTCATCCGAGGTAATGGAGTTAAACAAAACCCTGAAGGATCTATTGTGCAGATAAGAGCTTATCCATTTCACTAAGTAGGGTGGGAAACCAGAGGCTTGGAGTTTAAAGATAAGTAAGTTATGGTTAACCATATCAAACGCTTCGCTTAAATCAGGGTATATAGCATCTGTGCGAGAGCCACTAGAAAAAGCCTTGAAAACTTGACAGGTAAAGTCTAACAAGTTGGTGACTGTAGATCGCCCTTTCCGAAAGCCGTGCTGGTGTGGAGAAATATACGAATTAAAGGCAAAGACCAAATGCTGAGTCACAATTCGCTCGAATAACTTAGGCAAGACACTCAGCTTGGCTGTGCCTCTGCAGTTCTCAACAAATTGTCTACTTCCACTTTTGTGGATTGGAATAAGAAAACTACTCTTCCAAAACGAAGGGAAAATACCTAAATTCAAGGACACACCACATAACTCGACAGCCCAAGATTTAAGGGGTACGATTATATTGACCCAAATTATGATCAAACAATTCATTAAAGAATACAACAGCCCTATCAGACGTTGAAGTAGGAATCAAACAGCCAGAATTATCACTGTTACACCAAGTGACTTGAGGCAAATTGAAGTCACTCAATGCAACGACCAAATCGGTGGGTCTAGACCGCTTGGCCACTTCACAAATGTGGGCAGCGTGTTTCTTGTAAATGGAGATATCAGAATTTGGGGGAATATAGGAGCAGGTTATAAATAGATGTTTATCAGGCATATTTTCACGAATAGCGATAAATTCAACGTCAGGAGAAGTGGGAAATCCAATTAAATTGGACGGGACTGACGCAGATATGGCAATTAATACACCATCACCAATGCGATTTACTCGATCATTTCTAAACACTTGGAATGTAGATCGGGTTTTAGCCAAGTTTCAGTAAAGGCCAAACAGAAAAATTCCGTGCTCACTGAATTTAGAAAAGTGGAATGAATTTTCGAATTTAGGCCCCTAACATTTTGATAAATGAGAGATAGTGGGCCTGAAGAAACAATTAGTTTTTTGAAGGCGACAAGACTATTGCTTTGGTATTACGGGGACGATCTCGAGGGATAAATTCCTTAATTAAGGATCCTACTGGCCACAGTGATTTGTTTAACAACATATCACTGTTTTCAGTCGGAACTAATATTTTAAAAGAGGAGATTGCCCTAGCTTGAGAAGGAGCCATTTTGAAGATGCTAACACGCTTTAAGTTGACTGATGGGACTTTCGTCGCCAGATAACCTTTTATGTTATCCACCGATGTTTCAGGTGCCAGTCTTGACACAAATATTGCTTTTCTGGGAGGAACTGCCGTCAAGCAGATGTCCTTATTTGGAACAGGAGGGGGGTTCACAGTAGGAGAGTTTCGAGTTGGGGAAAATATAGATGGGGTTATCGCCCTTGTACCGGCAGCTTGTGAGACTTGCCCAGTCTGGTGACCAGCATTCACACGCGAACAGCCAGGAGGAGAGGATGACTTGTTTTTCTCTTCATTACTTTTAGGCGATGGCACTTGATTAGAGTGAGTGGCGGCTCTGGGCGGAGATACCCTTGCCACTTCAACGTACCTTAAAACTTGGCTGGACTTGCCGGTTTGTTTGTTACGGTTTTGCTACCAACCGACTCAGCAATACCGGAAACATTACTGTTCATTTTAGAGTTAGAGGGAGCGGTAACTTGTACCAACGAATTAGATTTGGAGAAAGCCAGAGGTGACGTCCCACACGCTACGCTACGAGTAGAAGATGAGTGTCCAATAAAGCGACTCTCATCAAACCTAGATTTAATGAGCTCAAACTTTTCCCACAAGGAGCCGAGATTTCTAGTCAATTCCGAGAAACCATAACGGGTCTCCGTGAAAAGTTAATAAAAGTCAATGTCCAGCTGCCTACAGTCAGGATATGACCATCTTAAGCCTTTAGACGGATAAGCGACTGCTTCAGCAGCACGGCCGAGAATACCGGCACACTTTGCATGACCAAAGCGCTCGCAGAGCCAACAAGAAACGAATCTATCAGAATCCGGGCCTGATTTCGCCC
>NW_023998464.1:7680360-7713117 GCF_014805625.2 Glossina fuscipes | reverse complement strand
AAGCTAGTTTAAATACGACATAGGTAAATCGCACGTATTAAGCAATGTTGCTTTAATGGACTTTAAAGAGTCCGATAACGAGAATAAGTGGTAGACGTCATTTAGGTTCTTGCAAACGACTCTGAGCGGATTGAACAGCTCATAATTAAATTTACACTGATTAAGCTTAACCAAGATAAAGTGCCTAGAGAAGCGGTTAGGGACATTAAAGCTTATTTCACCAAGTAATGGAGGCGAGTCAATAGCAACGCCAAGAACAAATCTACGTTTCTCAAGAGACGGTAGGGACAGCAGAAGCAACCTATTTTCATACGGAGGAAGAGAGGCAATCGGATCCCAACCCAAATTTCTAAGGGCAAACAGCAAGAATTGCTTTTGAACAGATTCAATTGAATCTACGTAGCACCTATATGAAGGAGACCACACAACTGAGGCATACTCGAGTATGGGTCTAACCAAACACATGTATAGCCTTTTCGTAATGTAGGGATCATCAAGCCCTTTGGACCACCTTTTTATAAAATCAAGCGCGGACCTAGCTTTGCTAATCGAGAGCTCAATATGCAAGTTAAAACGTAACCTATGGTCAAATAGAACGCCTAAATCTGTAATCGAATCGACGTTCTCCAACTTATGCGAATCTATGAAATACTGAGTAATGAATGACTTTCTTCTTGAGAATGAAAGCTTCTTACATTTACTCAGATTTAGTTTCAGGAGATTCAAAGAGCACCATGCAACAAAATTATCCAAATCACCTTGAAGCTGATGTGATTGCGATTCAACAGAGAAGGAAGAAAACAGTTTCACATCATCAGCATACATTAAGATCTGGCTGGAATTAACCACCGATGGGAGATCGTTAATGTATAAACTAAATAAAATGGGACCTAAGTGACTTCCTTGAGGTACGCCAGACGAAACGGGGAATTCATCCGAGGTAATGGAGTTAAACAAAACCCTGAAGGATCTATTGTGCAGATAAGAGCTTATCCATTTCACTAAGTAGGGTGGGAAACCAGAGGCTTGGAGTTTAAAGATAAGTAAGTTATGGTTAACCATATCAAACGCTTCGCTTAAATCAGGGTATATAGCATCTGTGCGAGAGCCACTAGAAAAAGCCTTGAAAACTTGACAGGTAAAGTCTAACAAGTTGGTGACTGTAGATCGCCCTTTCCGAAAGCCGTGCTGGTGTGGAGAAATATACGAATTAAAGGCAAAGACCAAATGCTGAGTCACAATTCGCTCGAATAACTTAGGCAAGACACTCAGCTTGGCTGTGCCTCTGCAGTTCTCAACAAATTGTCTACTTCCACTTTTGTGGATTGGAATAAGAAAACTACTCTTCCAAAACGAAGGGAAAATACCTAAATTCAAGGACACACCACATAACTCGACAGCCCAAGATTTAAGGGGTACGATTATATTGACCCAAATTATGATCAAACAATTCATTAAAGAATACAACAGCCCTATCAGACGTTGAAGTAGGAATCAAACAGCCAGAATTATCACTGTTACACCAAGTGACTTGAGGCAAATTGAAGTCACTCAATGCAACGACCAAATCGGTGGGTCTAGACCGCTTGGCCACTTCACAAATGTGGGCAGCGTGTTTCTTGTAAATGGAGATATCAGAATTTGGGGGAATATAGGAGCAGGTTATAAATAGATGTTTATCAGGCATATTTTCACGAATAGCGATAAATTCAACGTCAGGAGAAGTGGGAAATCCAATTAAATTGGACGGGACTGACGCAGATATGGCAATTAATACACCATCACCAATGCGATTTACTCGATCATTTCTAAACACTTGGAATGTAGATCGGGTTTTAGCCAAGTTTCAGTAAAGGCCAAACAGAAAAATTCCGTGCTCACTGAATTTAGAAAAGTGGAATGAATTTTCGAATTTAGGCCCCTAACATTTTGATAAATGAGAGATAGTGGGCCTGAAGAAACAATTAGTTTTTTGAAGGCGACAAGACTATTGCTTTGGTATTACGGGGACGATCTCGAGGGATAAATTCCTTAATTAAGGATCCTACTGGCCACAGTGATTTGTTTAACAACATATCACTGTTTTCAGTCGGAACTAATATTTTAAAAGAGGAGATTGCCCTAGCTTGAGAAGGAGCCATTTTGAAGATGCTAACACGCTTTAAGTTGACTGATGGGACTTTCGTCGCCAGATAACCTTTTATGTTATCCACCGATGTTTCAGGTGCCAGTCTTGACACAAATATTGCTTTTCTGGGAGGAACTGCCGTCAAACAAATGTCCTTATTTGGAACAGGAGGGGGGTTCACAGTAGGAGAGTTTCGAGTTGGGGAAAATATAGATGGGGTTATCGCCCTTGTACCGGCAGCTTGTGAGACTTGCCCAGTCTGGTGACCAGCATTCACACGCGAACAGCCAGGAGGAGAGGATGACTTGTTTTTCTCTTCATTACTTTTAGGCGATGGCACTTGATTAGAGTGAGTGGCGGCTCTGGGCGGAGATACCCTTGCCACTTCAGCGTACCTTAAAACTTGGCTGGACTTGCCGGTTTGTTTGTTACGGTTTTGCTACCAACCGACTCAGCAATACCGGAAACATTACTGTTCATTTTAGAGTTAGAGGGAGCGGTAACTTGTACCAACGAATTAGATTTGGAGAAAGCCAGAGGTGACGTCCCACACGCTACGCTACGAGTAGAAGATGAGTGTCCAATAAAGCGACTCTCATCAAACCTAGATTTAATGAGCTCAAACTTTTCCCACAAGGAGCCGAGATTTCTAGTCAATTCCGAGAAACCATAACGGGTCTCCGTGAAAAGTTAATAAAAGTCAATGTCCAGCTGCCTACAGTCAGGATATGACCATCTTAAGCCTTTAGACGGATAAGCGACTGCTTCAGCAGCACGGCCGAGAATACCGGCACACTTTGCATGACCAAAGCGCTCGCAGAGCCAACAAGAAACGAATCTATCAGAATCCGGGCCTGATTTCGCCCAACAAGGTGTATATAAACACTCCATGTCCTGTCAAAAAGACAGTTGTTGATTATGAAGAACAGACACACAAATCACTAAAAAAAATCCTGAACATAAAAATTTATCAACCAATTTGTGCAAAACTTCTCTGTTAGGTTGACACTGTAACGAGAAATCAATAGCAACACAAACTCCAAACAGCGAAAAAATAACAGAGAAAAAAGAGAGAAAACAAAAAAAAAAGAGAGATTTATATCAGAGCTCAAAATTTTTGTTTGCAAAAATCAAATGAATCAAAGCGTAAAGGAAAAATATTTCTTTTACTTTGAATTCACTCACTTTCTTCTCAAAGTATATTATAAAATCACACACTATAAGGCAGAATAGCCACGAAATTCAACAAAAAATTAAAATTTTAATTGCCGAAACAAAATATATACGACTATACCGCGCGACAGAGTTGCCAGACTGTTATTCTACGCTAAATTCGTCTTTCGATTTGTTATATCGAAAGTGGCTGAACCATTGGCGGTAGCAAGACGTACCGTATCGGAAAGCAACGAAAAAAACAAAGTTAGGGAGACCATGGTACAAATTTCAGCCGAGTTCGATTTTGGCAAAGAATTATTTGGGGACTGGATAACCAAACAATATTCACTTCTAGTATGCGCATTAGCTTTGGCTCTAGGGATTTTAAAGTGCCTACTTTCGAGAGAGATAGTTCGGGCTTATGACCAAACGATATGTGCAGAGTGGGTTTTGTAGACTTAGGGATGATAAACAATCAAATTGTGAAATGGAATAGCGTCAGAGTGGATTGAGATAAACTCCGCAGTGGGAGGTAACGTTGTTCCTTTTCCAAAAGTGCGATGTTTCATGTTTTTCAAACTTTATTGCGCTGTAATTATATGACAGAAAACATTTGTTTAAACAGTTTGCTTTACAAAATGTTGAAATGCTTTGAAAAACCCTGAAAATCGAAAAGCTATTCAGCATTTCTTCCAATATTTAGTTTTTATGTAACCAACAATATTTAATCTGAAATCTCGTAGACCTATTATGAGAGCAAGTCTCTAAATATAAGCAGCGTTTAGGTGCCCAAGCGCATAAAGCTCTTAACTAAGCTCTTTCGCGGCGAGAAATCAATAATGTTTTAATCCACAAGGTGATTTACACTTGAAAATGCGAATATCTCAGTAAGTCCCAATTAGTTTTAATAAAAAATGATGCGACACCATCGCCGCCGCGTCTCAAAAATTATGGGCTTGTAAATGGGTTCGTAAAACAGAAATGCGTACCAGAGATTCCGTAAACGCGTTTAGTGGTCACTAACCTAAGTTGCTTACAATGGTCAAAAAACTTGTAACTGACAGAATACATTGAGAAAGTTAGTCCCATAAGAGGTATTGATCTCAAATCCCTTGGGAGAGTTAAAACACCATAAAAATGGTTTTGTTTGACCAGACCATACGCCCTCTTTGAACAAAGTATTTTGCAATATTGTTTTACGACATACTTTATGTTAAAAAAAAGGTTAAATTAAATAAATTAATTGCCAATTTTTTAACCAAATGCAAATTGTTTAATACATTCATTTGCTTAGTTCACTGAATGAGTTTATTAAAAACTTTATATTTGTTACAATCCGAATTCCCAATGATGCAAATGGTGGTTACAATAACAATCTTACGTTAGTCTCGGTTTTTTTGTAAAATAGGGAGTTGATTTTTACTTTAAAAATATCTTTTCTTACCGTCATTTCGGTAGCTTAAATTACTCTTTTTAAGTTACTTATGTTTGATAAAAGCAAAACGAAGTGCATAAATCACTTAGAAAAAGGAATTCGATGTGTGTACAAAGTATACATCAAACAGATACAAGAGAAATTGCCTTCAGTTAACGGGATAACCTTTTTAAATAGTTAGTGAATCATACCATCCAGATAATTGGTTGCACTGAAAACTCTTCGAACGTGAGTCAATTCCATCTTAAGTTAAAATGGGTGACGATGTGAACTTAGGAATTAATAAGAAATTTATTAGATTAAGGAAAGTAGTTGGTAGTATTCTTAGCCTGATGCCGGTTTCTAGCAGAGACTTCAACTTGTAATTGTGAGAAAAATACATCATCATATATATTTTTGCCCGTATCTGGATCGACTTGCTTACTTTCCACACACTCAATTATCACACTAGGATATTTGCGACTAAGCCAACGAAAAAATCTAAAATTTTAATTACAAGTTTTCTACTTTGTAATGTCTACGTAATTCCTCAGAACAAAGTGTTTTATGTCAATTCTTTTAAAGCTTTTGTGTTCATTTATAACGAACCACACAAAAAACGCATGTACAGAAAAATGTAGTTATCAATAGAGAGCCAAACTTGAATTACCTTCCACATTCCAAAAAAGATGTTATCTATAAATGTTAGCGATGATATTTGAATAGCGTAATAGTTGAAATTGAATTGATTGATTGTAATAGCTTGAACTATTTTATCTAGAGAAACCATTTGAAGTATGCATATTGAGATTCTTCTTCAAGTTTCGTTTGCACCAATTGTGAACATTTCGAAATCCCTAAATTTAAATTGGAAATATCAAATTAATACGTCTGCATTCACATTCTCCCTCATTAGTTTGCTAAATCGTAACAATTTCAAAAGGTTTGCGCCATTCATTTCTTCTGTGTATAAATTTTTGTCGAAGCTATTCGTTGCTGATAAATTTGGCTATTTTTCCGGGAGGACGATGAGAGATGTTAGTGCAACAGTTTAATTATTAAAGTGCCTACATATGATTAAAGATTCCAAGTATTCTTTGATAATGTTTCCATTTCCGATTCTTTATTATATTACTAGAACGAAGGAACGTGTTCCATAAGTGAATGAATATTTCGTGACGGACTATAGTTAGGATGGTTTGGCCAGCAAATTGTTTTCAGAACATTTTCTTATAAATTAAGTCTCGCTACGGTACGCTAAATAGAAGCATTGTTCTAATGATTTTCACAATAAATTTTTCGAATTTTGATTCCCACAATTTTCTTCATTACAAGACTGAAAAATAAATGTCTATTTTTTTTTAGCAAAATAAAAGAAAAAATATTCAAATCATTGAACATGATTTCTGTGAAATCTTAGATGTTATTTTTAAAATTTTTAAGGTTTCCAAGTGAAGGGTTTCTTTGTTTTCTATACTAATTAATATTAACTTTGAATGTATTCATTCAGGAATCTAAAGAATATGGAGCAATTTCTTAAGACCCTTGAGACAATCGAGTGTATAATCAAATATATTTTCCTCCTTCCACTAAAATAGGTGGCAAGCGAAAGGTCCAATATTTTGCATCGAGTATAAATCGTTTCCCTCAGTATTGTCACTGAAAAACATTTAGACTAATATCCAGGGTTGTGATTATTATTATTATTGACCAGAGAACAAATTCTAAGACTAAAAGGGTAACGGCTAACATTTTGCGCTGTAGTTTGAAATATCTGTTGTTCACAATCCGATAAAATTTTTTTTTTTCAATTTCACTAATAGAATGAATAAACAAATATGCATCCGTTCACACATCAATCTAAATTTTTAGTAAAAAATTACATACAACAGGATGAAACACGTGCCATAAAAACATAAACAGAATAAAACTGTTACGGTGAGAATTGTGCTGAGCTGTTGTTTATGTTTATAGGACCTATCGAGTTTTTGTTTAGATTCATAGAAAGATGTGTAGCTTTTGTTCATCAGACGAGCAATATTGTAATGAGCCTAAAAATTGAAGAAAGAACGAGTTTTTTAGACATATTTTCAACCAACCAATACTAATAAGAGTGCTCTTCGAAACAGTTGCTTCGTTACAAATCATAACTGGTAATTTCCATTAATACCCAAAAATATATCTAATACATATATTTACATATACCTATCCAATCTTATTTATCACTAATTAATAAACAAACTTGTTTACTTTCATATTATTATTCATAAATTTGTGGTTCATGTTTACGTTGATTTCTTTATTTTTACGTTACCTTTGTACGTTTTCATTTACACTTTCCTGTAGAGCAATACGGTAGCGCGGCTGTCCATTGTGTTTGTCACTTGACAGATTTTAATCCAAAAGCGAAAATGACGCCTCGTTGTTTCGGCCCACTATGTCACAACATCGCGTAGGCCTTTCTTGTAGGAATGATAATTTTATGTCTCTCTCTCAACTCAGCGAGTCCTGCTGACTCATAGAAGAAGAAAAGGATAATTTTATGGCAACTTTCAGACATCATTATATCATCGAGTTCGGGTTCGATAATTTTTCATATGTAGGAAACTTTTGCTTTCGTCTAGATCTTCCCGTTTTCTATAAGCAAACATTTCGTAGTGTTTCGAGTAGTGTTTCGCAACACCTTCTCCGATTTGTGACATGTTAAAATGAAATTATTTTGAAGGGCCTTAATGAGTAATGGCCAATAAAGACCTTTTGGGCCGAACTTAATCAATATCTGGTAGGACATCTTATCTATTGCTAAACAGTAAATAGTTTCAACCGCGATATCATCCTATTGATAGACTTTACATGGCTGATCAAAGCGATTGACGATTTGTGGAACGTTAAATGTGTCCTCCTCAGGCAGGCTGATTTTGGACAGCATAAGATTTATGTAAAGGGCAGCTGTGAGGCTCTCCGATGATCTTCAATACATGACGCGCCACCCTTAGTCCAGCATTCTTCCATTTGCTTACACAATGGCGTAGCATTGTAGCAATCCCGCTTCTAAAAAGTTGACCCGACTGGCCTTTTAATATAACTCCTCTGTACTGACTTCAAACATTGTTATTATAACTCCAAGCTTTGGGTAATTAGGCCATCGTCTTTGCAAAAACATTGGCAACAACAAATATGCATTCCCTCGTCTTTGAAGAAACAAAAATAAATGTTTTTTGTGTGCAACACGTGGTCTCGGCAACAACAAAATACATAGGACCCCGTCTTTGCAGAAACAAACATACGTTTTTTTTGAAGCTAAATCGTTGATGTTTTGCATTAGAATTGGTTTTTTTTCCGTTTGTTTTGTAAATGATAAACACACAGAAACTTGATCTCGTGGTGATTTAAGCGATCTAAGACTAAGCAGCTATGTGCACATAGCTACTACAGCAAATGTTTCTGTCGCAAATTTAGTTTTTGGGTTTGTTGGGTTGAAATACCATAATTATAGATCTGATTAGGGAAAGTTCACCAATCACAGCGCTTTCTGAAGTAAGATTTTGTTTCTTGTCTAGAAACGGAGGATTAGGTTTTTGAACTTTGCTTTTTTGCATAATTTGATTGATACAAGTAAAGTATGTGCGTCCAACGACCAATTATATATTAATTTGCAAAGTTCTGATGCGTACGTTTGATTCAACTTTACATGAATATCTTTGTACATTAAACGTTCATATTGAATTTCATAGCGCTGTTTGATATCGGTCGTAACTTACCGACCAAATTTTTTGCAGAATTTGTTTGTCGGCTAAACAAAGTCTACATATCCACTTTGGGAAACAAACAATAACCCGAATATTTTTTGAATATTTGGAGTGCGTGCATTAATCGTTCGTCACCAGCTTTCAATTTCCTTCTAAATAACTCTTCGTATCAAACTCTATGACGGTTTCCTCTCGGTAATTTCTTTTTAAGAGAACATCGTGATAAAACCCGTAAGAAAGTTATATGAACTAATGGTACGAAACGTCTACCCTTTTTGTATGTTTATTTATTGTTAATTTATAGAGTGCGACAAGAATAGCACTAATATTTTTAAAATAAATTTGAAACCCACGCCACGCCTTGCTGAATATAAGCAATTTATTCAATTTATAAACACAACTATTTGGTTGCGTCCCGGTTTATTTTCAATTTATAAACAACTATTTGGTTGCGTCCCGTTTCACGCTTACGGCTTTGCATGTATTGTGGGACTTTAGAGAATAAGCGTATACAATTATCAAGAATTTTGCATGTATGTGGGACTTTCGAGAATAAACGCATATTCGTTCTCAAACATTTAACAGGGCTTTGTAAAAAAGCAACAAATTCAAACCATCTGAGAAAATACAAATTAAGGTTGTATGTGCATTCTCACAGAGATGTATCAACACAACGTTTAGTTTTCTACTCAGTCTCGCACGAGTTCTTATGCAGTGGGGACATGTTGACGCACTCTTTTTGAAATTGTAGCGATGCGTTAAGTACGGCTGTATGTGCGTTTACACAAAGCTATAACAACAAAACGTTTAGTTTTAACTTAGTGCAGACGTATATACTTTGCGGAAGGGCTTAAGATTGGCCCAGGTTTTATTATATGGATCGATTCAAAATCATAATCTGAATTGGTCTAAACCTGTCTGTCCGTCAGATAACTGTCCACGTAAATTTGCGTTTACCCTACAGGTCGCAATTTTTGAAAGTTTTCGATGAAATTAATTTAGAATGACGTATGTTGACTCAAGGACGAACGCTATGGAAAATGGTTCGAATCGTGCCACTTTTGCGTCCACTTCCCATACAACCTTATTTCTTGAAAACGGCGTTATCTAAGTAACTGCAGGGTGATGCAAGGTATTTAATGGTGGAACGTGATCCACTATTGTTTTTTTTTTTTTTATGGCATTGAGAACGTATACGCTTACTCCATAAAGGTTTGGAATTTTTACAAATTTTATACAAATACCTGTTGAATTATTAAGAACGACATACACGCTTATTCTCCAAAGACGCCAAATTTTACACGCTTATTCTTTAAAAACACCATAGATAATACGCTTATTCTCAGATTCTCAGGCAATTTTTATTGAGAAGTGTAAACAAACGTACACTCAAACCTGTTTTTGTGCGATCTTTTTTTATGCGCTTTTTTTGTGCGATTCTTTTTGTGCGATTCTTTTTTTGTGCGGTATATGAATATCGAATTTCGCCGAGAGGTTAGGTCAATCTGAACTGTGTTGGCATCACTTTTTTTGCTATCAGTGTGTATGTACACATTGCAACAGCGATTTTCATACCTATTGCATCAGCCTATTTCATTAGGCATGCTCAATGTTCTTATGCATATATTGCATCAGCCAATTTCAATATGTACATTTTGAAAATTTCTCCTTGTTTAAAATTAGAAATTAAAATTTTTTTAAAAGTTTCAATTTGTAATTTAATTATTTATCTTGTTTGGAAAGCACTTTCTTGTTATTTCGTGAAGCTTTGACATATTTTCTAAGTGAGACTTTTTTAAAGCGGTCTCTATCAACCGCACAAAAACAGGTTTGACTGTATATGCTTATTCTCAGTTGTTTGGCATTTTTACAAATTATAGAGAACATATACGCTTATTCTCGCCTGGTTGGCATTTTTATACAAATTATTGAGAATATATACATATTTTTTATACATGTGACAGCTCTTCATAAGCAAAATAAGAAAATTCTTTTTTTGTATGCTGGATGTTATATGTTTGGTAGGTAGGCAAAGACGTGCGAATTGTAGAAATCGAATATAAAAGTTGAAAACGATGAAGGAGTGGAGAGATGGGAAGCGATTATGCTAATATTGTATTAAGTCAATGGGTTCTTCCTCAAGATGATTCAAAGCAATTTTTATGTCAACAGACCGATGATACGTTGGTAGCTCTTAATGATGAATCCAAACAAACCGGACATTCGACTTTAAGTGTTCCAATGCTGTTTCGTTAAAAGCGCTTGTTATTAAACCCAAAATAGAATTTTAGGCCACCCAATGAACTCTGTGAGACACCCAATAGAAATTTATTATAAACAGAGACGACGACACCCGAATTAGGGGAGTTCCTTAAAAATGCTGTAGAAACAATAGGAAATTGCCCCTTCAGGAAATGGAAATGGAAAAAGATCCCGATACAGTATTAACGGAAAGCCTACCAAAGAAGTGGCGGCTATCGGACTTAAGACGTACTCGTACTATTTCAAAGAATTAACAATGACAATAAAGAGAATTGATGAAACACGCAATTATATATTAGGTTGGGGAAAATTATTTTTATATGAACTTCAGGACTTTATTTAACATGCTTCGGATTGTCCGATTTGGGTCAAATATGCACCGTTTTGTTGTATGATTTTTTGCCATTTTAAAGGTAACTTCAAAATGCCTCTCTCATAGAAGGCCTGGTCTCTATTTGCAAAAAACTCTAGTAGTCGATTTTCACAATCCTCCCTAGATTCCAATTTTTTATCATTAAAGAAATTTTGTAATGCCAGAAAAAGATGATAATCGCTTGGTGCCAAGTCCGGACTGCATGGCGGATGCATTAAAACTTCCCAACCAAGCTCCCGAAGTTTCTGGCGAGTCACTGTAGATGTGTGTGGCCTAGCGTTGTCCTGGTGGAACACGACACCTCTCCTGTTGGCCAATTCTGGCCGTTTCTGATCAATCGCTATCTTCAAACGGTCCAGTTGTTGACAGTAGAGATCAGAATTTAGCGTTTGGCCGTATGGAAGCAACTCATAATAAATAATCCCCTTCCAGTCCCACTAAATGCATAGCAAAACCTTCCTGGCCGTTTGAGGTGCTTCATCGCTCTTTGACCACGATCGTTTTCGCACAGGGTTATCGTATGTGATCGATTTCTCATCCCCAGTCACCATCCGTTTAAGAAATGGGTCTATCTCATTCCGTTTGGCCAAGGCTTCGCAGATGGAAATTCGATCCATCATGTTTTTTTCTGTTAATTGGTGTGGCACCCAAACATCGAGCTTCTTTTTGAATCCAGCTTTGTGTAAATGGTTTAAAACTGTTTTATGGTCGATTTTTAGCTCCTGGGCGATGTTACGACTGCTAACATGCCGGTCAACTTCGATTATTTCTCCGATTTTATCGACATTTTCGACGACCGCCCTACCTGTGCGAGGTGCATCTTTAACATCAAAAATTCCTGAACGGAATCTACGAAACCAAAATTGCACATAATTGTCTGTTACAGTATCGGAACCATAAACACCATTCACAATTTTAGCCGCCTGGCTTGCATTTTCGCCTTTGTCAAAGAAAAACTGTAAAATGTACCGAATTTTCTCTTTGTTCACTTCCATTTTTAACACGCTGTAACTCACAACTGAATGCACCAAACAAAAAACAGCAAAAGAATTTTTTTTACTGGGAAATGTCACCTTTCCAACGAGCATAAATCTGAAATTGTTTGATCGATACTTTACGAGAAATCTATCAGTGCAGCCATCTACCGAAAAAATAATGGATTTATTTTTCCCCAAACTAATATATATATATTTATACATAAATATAAATGAAAATAAAAAAAAATTGCAATATTTATGTAATCTTTGCAAAAAGTTCTTGAACAGATGTCGGTACTCCTAAGAAATGAGGATTTTAAAAAATAAATAAAAAATTAAAATAAGCACAAATTTTTTTATTTTTACATTTTGTTTCATCTCCGCACCACTGTCAATAAAAATATTTGGGATGGCAATGCTTTTCAAATTCTGCTAGTTTTTTTTTAATAACTGTGTGTTTTCATATATGCAATGAAAGAAGATAACGGTTTCTGCGAAACAAGGAAAATTTTATAGGCGCAAAAGCGCATTACTTCTGTTCGATCGATCATTTATATAGTGACCAGGATGGCATACACATCTGCGAATAGACAAGTAAGAATACAAGTGAAATAATTTTTTTTTTTTAACATTTGAAATTATGATAAATGCTTGTGTATTAAATGAAAAGGGTTTATTAAAGTCTTAGGAATGCAGTTCTAAATACCGCTAATAATTGGAAAAATAAAAAAACCAACAAGTTATATTTCATTTTTTTTCGGAAATAATAATAAATCTACTTTTAATTGAACGCATATCTCTTACGTTTGTAAAAACAAATGGTGTTGCACATTGCACAATTTGCATCATTTAGATTGCTGGCGGCCAAAGTTTAACTGAATTCACTGAAAAGACTCGAAGGAAATTGGTAATTCTGAAGAGAAATTTCGATATTATTTATAGGATTCGACTTCGTCGCTTAAGAATTCGTATTTGATGAACTAAGATGAGGCAGTGAACTCATGCAATTTATTTACTTTATTTTTTAAATTCAATTGATTTGCAGGACTACCGTGCTACCGACTTGATGTCAGGCCTCATATTACTAGCATTTTTAGTCCGACCTTCGAAAAGCGTGAACTGGAATTTTCTTGCACTAACAATTATGACCGAATTTTCCGCGTGCTATCTATTGAATTTATTTCAAGTAGACGGAGAGATGGTCCGTTGCGCTTAATTGATGGTGAACTGGCCAATCGATTTGATCTTGGACCTAACGAGAAACGTTTGCTGAAATTTGAGGTTCAGCCTCAAGAGTTTGGTGTCTTTGCGTTAAACGCTTCGTTAACATTACTGTTTGCGAAAATGAGAAACAAGCTGAAGCTTTAAGACAAAGATTGAGCGGAGCTGTTTCAAAGAATAGAGTACCATATGGTTCTCAGGAAAGATGTGAAAAATAAATTATGTATGATACAGGCATATTAGATTAAAGCTGACTCGTATATTTTCTTGATATACCACCATTTCAAGGTTTAATAAATTTTTTCATCGGCACTATGTTCAGCGGACTAACTGTATATCTAACGCCCTGAATTATAAATCACTTGATTTTAAATTTCTTCTATCAATTTTCATAACGCAATTGCAAGTAAAGGGCATAGGAAA
The DNA here is from genome assembly GCF_014805625.2 of Glossina fuscipes. Taxonomy (NCBI): domain Eukaryota; kingdom Metazoa; phylum Arthropoda; class Insecta; order Diptera; family Glossinidae; genus Glossina; species Glossina fuscipes. The sequence continues at coordinate 7,699,415 of NW_023998464.1, read as the reverse complement.
TGCTCAGTTTATCTTAATAAATTACACGGATGCTATATTTAATTAATATTTTGAAAAAAGTGTGACACCTTCCAGCTTTTCTTTTTGATAACTCAACATCGAAAATTACAGACTACAGGAATATAGTTGAAAAGGGCTTACTTAAAATGAAAAGAAGTATTTAGGATGGCAATGCTTTTCAATTCTGCTATTTTTTTTTTAATAACTATATGTTTTCACATATACAATGAAAGCTGATAATGGTTTCTGCCAATTAACAGAAATGTATGATTGAGAAGTGAGCTAGCTGTTTTGCTGGGCGCGTATAAATGTCCATTTTAACTGTTACTAATGTAAGTTTTCATATGCCGCATCTACTAAAGGAATTGAATAATTAAATGAAAACTATCTTTCAGCTATGGTATGATAAGATGTAATAAGTAAGGAATGGTCAATCACGCTTTTCTAGTCTGAAACGCAACGCATTATCAAAACAACTACAACAAGATTAAGTTTTTTTTTTTTTTTATATTGAACATTTGCCATATATTCGTACAAGTGCTTGAAGTGCTTGAAATATAATATATAATTTTGTATATATAAATGTATAAAAAAGAAGCATTTATCTCCCCTTGTACGTCTCCTGAATAGTTTTATATAATTTTTATAGACCTGGCGTTCGATTTTGCCCTATTTTATGGTTTAGACGATTTTTCTTAGGAGTAGTAAACCGTTCAAAAAAAGATTTAATTTTATGATGGAAAATAAATGTAAACAATGTATTTGAACCCATTAAGTAACCAAGCAATTTTAGCTGAAAGATAGATAATCAATTTATAAAATCTAATTTTCTTACTCTACAAACATTATAAATGTAAACAAAAATGTATTCATACAATTATTGAAAAAAAAAATGTAATAATATATATTATATATAAACACTAAAAAAGCTATAACTATAAAGTATCTGAATAGCAAAAAGAAATGATAAGAAAAATACATCCAAATGTCATTAATTAAATAAAATGCGAAAAAATAGCAAAACTAATTTAAACTTGCATGGAGTTGAAGAGCCTTGAAGCATATGCATATGTGTACATAGGTATTTTTATATGTTATGTAAATATAATAAATCAAATATAATAAAATAATCATTTCTCACTTCTTTAGTATATATTATCCGGCCAATTAGTATTTACAGCGATAGATGGCCACACCAGCAACGCCAATTAGTATTGAACCCATTAAGTAACCAAGCAATTTTAGCTGAAAGATAGATAATCAATTTATAAAATCTAATTTTCTTACACTACAAACATTTGGTTTATTCGCTATACCTTAGGCTTCCCGCTGCTTTTGGACTTCTTCGCTTTTTAGTTTTAAGTTTGGTTTTTGAATGTGGTATTCACCACGTCGTTCAAAAACCGTTCGAGCATCGTTAGGTATAAGCTCCTTATCTGACCTCACTGTGGAAATTATTATTATACTGCGTTTCTAAAAAAGACCAAGCGAAAGCAACACTATTGTTAATTCCAATATTAGTCTAATTTTACGAAGGTTATACCTGTCCTTGGAATTCCTCCACAGTACCAATTTTAGGCATTGCTACGTCGGCAACAACAAAAAGTGTGCACAAATGTTTAACTTGTTTTATAAACGGTGTTATAATGCCAATGGATTTAATGTTCTTACCATTCAATTTATTTGTCATTAGGAAAACCTTCAAAAAGGAAATAAATGTTATGGAATACTAAATAGAAGGGATTGTGCTTTCAAAGCTCCGCAACATGGTTTAACATTGTACAAGATGTTATGTTAATAGTAATCGATAGCCCTCTGCCCCTTTCTTTCATTGCGAGGGGGGCTTCTCCTTAACCTGTAAAATTATCAATAAAATATTTCTAGAACATCCCAATTCCGAAGGGAAGCATTAGGGACCTTCCATACATACATACGTCTATACACCTGAACTTGAAAAAAAGATTTAAAGTTTCACTGCGGTAAGTGCATTTATTTCCCTACATATTTTATATTTTGAATACTTATTGCTTTTTTCTCTTGTTTGTTACATATGGTAAGTTGGGCTAAAATTAGGTTTAAAAAGTTCAAGTTTACTTTACCACAATTTCTGCACCTTTTTTTCTGTTTTTCTGATGTTTATAATCATTTACATAAAATTTCTTTATAATAGACCATAATTGAGAGGGATGCATAGTCGTCGTTCAAAATTGGTATAAAAAAAAAACAGTGAATATAAAATAATGAAATTGTTCTGTTTATTTGATCTTGACCTGTCACCTGTAATTTTACAATGAAAATGGAATTTAACCATTAAAAGTTAAAAGTTATTATTCTATTAATTAATAAGGTTAATAAAAAATATGATCCTCTTAGCCATAATAAAATTTGTTTATGATGATTTGCTTTTTATCTCCTCCACCTCTTTCCTGGGCGTGGCCTCGTCTACCTCCTCCACCTCCTCCACCTCTTTGCCGGCGCCTACGCCGTCCGCGTCGACCGGCGCGTCTCGACGTTATAATCGGTCCGCAAGCTTACAACAAAACATACAATTTTCAGCTCCCATTATGATTTGTTTTTTGTATTTGTACAGCTACGAAGTGGTAGAGTGGGGCCTATGAAGCCCATCTCAAAGTTTTTGTGTATTAAGTTTTTCCTTTATGGAAGTAAATCTTATACATCTCATTTATGCATTATCATAGGGAATTTCGAGTAAAATCGCTTATTAAGATATTTAATAAGCTCCCATATGAATTTCTTGAAAGAGTTCATCCTTTACCATAGAATAAAGTGTAATATATTGGAATATTACCACCGCCACCGCGAAATTTTTCGAAGTTGTTTAGAGATACAATTTCCTTACGGCATTTCGCTTATTAAATTTTTTTTTTCATTTGTGCGTAAAGCAGCATAATACGCTTATGCATTGAGCTACAAATTTGAAACAAGAAGATTCAAAAAATAAGACGTCTCACAAAGTATGGGATACTTCAATACTGTTCTAAAAAAAATAGTTGAATTCTCGATGATTCCATATTTTAACTTTATTCTTTCATTTTCAGCTCTGCTTCATCTTTTGACTTATACACTTTATCGAACTAAGGGAGAATATGCTACTAAAGTTATGAGATAAGCAGTTGACGGCATATACCAAAATTCTCGCTTATCCATGCAAATGGAAAAATTTTTTATGTGTCCTGGAATTACAATACCTGCAACTCAGAAATTGTAAGGTGATATTAGATACATTAGAAGTTGAACGAAAATTGTTGAATGCGGTGGCTTCTTCTTCTACGAATGAGGAGGGAAAACAGTACCTGTCAATATTCCAAGGCGAACTTGTAGTAACTGGAGAACTCTGGGCCGTCCAAAGGCCTTTGGAAAGAGCAATTAAGGTTTTTCATGAAACAACCTTAACCATTCATACTTCTAAAATATACTTCATCTTTATAGAATTTAATGATCTATCGTCATCCTTATATATTGAAATACGTTACAACTTGGGAACAAGGTGGTCTAAAATATTTGGATACCGAACGAGTGCGGCCTCTCCCAACCAGTATTACCCCAACAAAGTGATATACAAATTTGTTTGGATTTAAGGACAATTTTATGTAGTTTAGTATTTCTAATAGAAAAGGTATTCAGGTACAGGAAAAAGAAATGTTGAAGTTCCTAATAATTATAGTTTTTTTAGGCTTTTGCGCGTCATATAAATGTTTGTACACAGTCAATATATGTTACCGACAATGGCAGCTGGCGTTTGGCAGGATTTGAATATGTGTGGAAATATAAGGAGGTGACTAAACCCCTTTTGGATCTGGCTTCAGCACATCGGTACATTTATATATATAAGATTATATATTATATCAAAGCACTTGTACGAATATATGCGAAGAATTAACACAAAATCTTCAAAAATATACATGACCTTATAGAATAAATGCGTATTTATTTTAAGATGTTTAGCGAATGTTAAAAAATTTTTTTTAACTTTCATCTTAAAACTTGTTTAATGCAAGTGTTTCGAAATTTCGTAATTAAAGTTTGCTTTCTTACCGAGTTTATTAGAATGCAAGGTCTTTAGGTGAAGTAATTATTAAATAGGATGGTTGAAAAAAAGAAGGCTAGGAGATTCGTCACTTTACGTACTCTTAGTAAATGCTTTTAAAAGTCCAGGACTCAGTCATTTGATTAAAAACAATATAATATTGCTTTAATTATGAACAAGTCAGCGTTATAGTTGGAGATTGTATAGGAGAACTATATTTTCCCGACACTGTTATCTGGATCTTTAATAATTCAATAAATAAACTTTAATAATTGTAATTGTAAGAAAAATTTAAACACTCTATAAAGTAAAGCTGCTTCTGTCCTTGCTTGTGATCAGCCGAATCATATGTTGTGGTGGATATCTAAGATCACATTTCACACATGTAAATGTGTGAAAAAAAAAAATTCTCCGAGCAAAACTTAATATATTATATCGTTGGAAAGGCTATTACTAGAGGACTCATGCTGTACCGGTTTCATTTTTTCACAGGGCATGGTTTGCCCACAGTGACCTTTCAAACGTTGCTTATATGTTAGCAGAAGGTGGAAGGTTAGACGAGTCCAGTAAATAATGCAATATTGGTTCAACCAGCAAATCAACCTCTTGCTAGAAAATTAGCAATCTTCTAAACTCGTTCTTCTATTATCTATTGATTTTCAAGCATTTAGTAAAGTTATGTGCTCTTTTTCCACTAAATATGTTGTTGTTTGTGTACGTTATTTCTATAAAGTTTCTTTTTTTTGGTGTTGTTAACTGGATCAAGCCAATATAAATTAGCTTATAAGCACACTGCAAACATTTATCTAAAATTTTAGTTCGTTTTTTAGCAAACTTCTCAGAATTGTACTAGTGTGTACGACAAATATATTGTAGCAAAGCTCTCTTGTGTTTCTTATGTTTTTAAGTTTAAAATCCTAAAATGTGAGAAACTGATGTCTGCTTCTATTGAACATAAAAAGCTTAGAATAAAATCGCAAAATATAAAACATAGCAAGAAGAAATGTGCACACACACTCTCTATTTTACATTTTAATTTAAGATAAAAGGTATATATACACACTTTACATATTACAGAGAACATCGTTTTCATTTGTAATTTGATGCGTCATATGTTTATCCATTTCCTTAAGAATTGCCTGATTACGGTGACGTGTTGGATACAAAGCTTTCTGTCACCAGGGAAAAATTCCGTTTAAATAGAAATATGTTGCAAGCGGGAATAGCGCTAGAAAGAATATTTCCGTCCCCGAGAAGCAATGTTTAACGACCAAATGTTTTCTTCTGCATGGCTAAACCAAAAATTTGGCACGAAGCCGCCGGGGGGCAAAAATAAAATTTTCCGAGTATTAATAAAGGAGACGTGAAATGTTAAGAAAAATTTACTTTATCACAACGATTGATAATAATGAACTAATAAAATAACGTTATGGAAAAAACTAACGCACTAGTTAAATTAAACTGAAGCAAAGCCGTTTTTACGAACTACGCTTGCATTTGCAACTTTTCCGTACTATTTGGCCCTGATGGCAGGAAATTAAGGGCGAAATTGTCTGCATACTTTTTGCGGTGATGTTCTGCCCATTCTTTAGGATGCACACGTTTGCGATGAGCATGCATGTTCGCATTAGAGTTGAAAGTTTTTGGACACCAGGTACAAATATAAAGAACATCGCTAGTATGTGTAGTCATATGTTCCTAATAAAAGCAAATTTCGGAAATTTTATCTTAACAAATTTATTTGATTATGATAATTATGATTTCTTACGATTAATGTCGTCTGCCGTTTGAAAGCCTTTTCGCAAATAGTACATTTATGATTGTTAGCCATTTCATGGTTAAATTTAATATGTCTTTTCAGAGCGAACGGATTTGGTGATACCTTCGAACATATTGGGCAAACTGATTCTTGTTTACCACCTTCAAGATGTTGTATCATCTTATGACGTTTCAAGCCACGTGGCCCGCTTAATTTAAGTCCACAGATGTCACAGCTTACTTCCGGCGGTGGTTGTCCCGTGTGTTCTAACATATGACGTTCAAAGACATCGCTGCTCCTTACAGATTTTCCGCATATATCGCATACCTTCGCATACTTATTTAAGTGAACATTTCGTATGTGATTATTAAGTAAATATATAGTATACTTTTCTGGTCGTATAGTATACTTTTCTGGTCGTATAGTATACTTTCTGGTCGTATAGTTTTGACAGTTTCAATGATTAACAAAACTTAGATATGCACGTAAGCGAAAGAAAGCTTTAAGCTAAAAAATTCCGTACTCTCCCTTCTATTCTGTTCAGAGTAAATTTTCCGATTCATTTCCACGAGTCCTTTAAAAGACTATAAACATTTAGTAAATGAAAATTATACATAAATTCCAAACCCAATATATGAGTTAGATATATGGATCGATTCAAAGCCAAGCTGTGTTAAGCGTATAACATTTTGATGAAAGTTTGAAAACCCTCCGTCTAGCTGTCCTCATATAAGAATGAAATAACGCTCATGTGACTTTCAGCATATAATTTTAATCCGAAAATGTCTTCAAATTACAGCTGATTACTATTATGAATTGTTTACATAAATAAATAGAAAATTCTTAATTATAATAATATTTGTGTATTATTATTTGTTTTCGGTTTTGTCCCTGGCGTCTGTTTCCTTGCTGTAAGCGCGTATCTGGTGGTGGGCGCCTATTGCGTTCTGCGCGAGTAGTATCATGTCGAAAACGCCTATTGCGTTCTGCGCGAGTGGTATCTGATGGTAAGCGCCTATTGCGTTCCCGCCACCTACGCCCTCCGCGGCGACGACGTGGTCCCCGAAAATATATATGCATTTCACACACACGTGCTCCGTCGCTCTGAGTCGATCGTCAAAGGAAGAAACCCGCATTGTGGCTACGGATTTTTGAAAATAAAAACGAACCCTAAAGTTAGGCTATGTATGTAATTAATTTCGCCGCTGAGCAAACTTCTGAAGAATATGTTGATAAGATGATTCGGGAGCATATCCTTGTCCAACTCATGATACTGATGAAACTGCTTGTCTACAAAAACCTATGCCAACATTGTGCGGAATCTTGTTCTCGTATATTACCAAATTTTTGTATGCTTATTCTCACATCTTTCGCTTACTCTCGTACTTTACCAAATTTTTATACAAATACTTGAACAATTATTCAACAAATGTAAACAAATTCAGACGCTTATTCTCACATTTTTCGAATTATTGAGAATATAATACGCTTATTCTCGTAAATTACCAAATTTTTATATGCTTATTCTCACATTTTTCGCTTACTCTCGTACTTTACCACATTTTTATACAAATACTTGAACAATTATTCAACAAATGTAAACAAATTCAGACGCTTATTCTTCGCATTATCGAAACAAACGCAAGCTCAGAATCGCCGTTTCCTGTAAACGCGGAAAAAAGACTAACTAACTTGCCGCAAATGGCGAAATGTTTGTTACATAAATAATAAATAAACAATACAATTGTGCATCTACTTATTCATCTATCCACATACTAGAGGTCTCTGCTTTTTCGAAGTGAAAAACTAAACAGCAGAGCAATGTAACTGATGACTGTTAAATAGCATAGCAATGTAATTGATGATTGTTAAATAGCAGAGCAGCAACAGCTTTGTTAATCTAGAAAATAATAATATTTCCAGAGATTTCTCGGCCTTTCTTTCAATTTTAGTAATCGAATTGAAGTCTTACTTCGATAAGATCAATCAAGGTCTTCGAGTTTTTTAGCGCTAACTTTTACAACATTTTGAATTGCCCGAACTGAAACTATGCTCGTAATCTCAGGTTTTCATCCCACGCACGCGTAAGCCACTAAGCGAGCTAAAGATTTTAACTTTTATTCATTAACTGCCGTTTCGGAAGCCAAATTGGCCAACAAGCGAGTACATTAATTGAGTGAAGTATAAAAATATTTAATAAAATGCCTCCAATAGATATACAAGCAAGCAAGTTATGTTCTAAAGCTCATGGAAATGCATCGCTAAGCTTCGAAAACCTCTTTAATGTCCCCCAATCAAAATTCATGTAAAATTTTTAAAGCGTGTGGAAATTAACCCAGTCGTAGAACTTAACCCAATCAAAATTCATTGCAAAATGTGGTGATTTTTTCACAATTTTTTTTATTTATTGAAAGTAACTCTGTGCTGTTTTGGTATAATTTTCAAAAAGCAGCTGATACAGAACATATCAATAATAATTTTATTACTCTCTGAGTGGATTCAATTGACAATTTCATCTTTTTTATTTTTCTTGATATACGACTATACGACTGAATTGCGCATTTCCTTACAAAACAAAATCAAGAAAAAGTGGATTAAAGTACGATACCAAACTTCCACCGCTATTACTTATAGAAGTAATGGGTAATTCGTCTTCAAAAGCGGACAATGTGGTTGGCAGTGAAAGTCCTGATAGCCCTGAGGCTATCCTGAGAGGTAAAGCAATTATCCAATTAATTTCTACTACATACCAAAACTTTGAATGAGGATTCATCCGAGTAAATTCTAGTTAATCGTCCTTGGCTATGGAATAAGTAGGAAGCTAGGTCAATCATTTTACGATTGTTATGTGAACAATCGTAAAATTCTTCCATGTCTATCGATTACAGAAATCTATTTGATGCTTTATATTGGTTTTCATCTATTTTTACCCCTTTCCGAGAATTCAAAACTTAGAATTTGGAACTGTCCAAGGTAAAATAACAAAGCCTCATATGACATGAAATTCGTAAAATGTTTGGTCTAACACATACGAGAGAAAAGAATAGACTCGTCTGCCTGACGAGCAAATGTACTCACATTTCCAATTAATTTTGACAAAAAATACATTTCTTTTTCGCCCTAGAAATGGCCAAATCTCATAGCACAGCTAATATTAGTCCTTCAATAACATGTTCCAGTGCATCCTCCGGTATCAACTTGAAATCCGAGAGTAAATTAAGTCGATCAGCATCCGGCGCTGACGTAACTGAAAAATATTTAACGCAGCTAGTGCCTGTAGAAAAATTAGCTGTGATTCTCAAGGAAAAGTCAGTTAAACTAGGAGTTAACGGCATCGCTAGTGACGTATTTGTGGTAAGGGCATATTTCTAAAGACTAAGGAAAATCAAAGTTGAAATTGATTAATTTTTAATTTTTTGGATATGCAGACTCAAGTGTTTCCCCACTATGCCGACTTAGGCAAACGGCTATTTACTTTTTTGCATTTAAACTCAAGGGCGACAACGACATATTTGGGTACAATGGCTTTTCGACAACAATGTGAACGTTTTTTAGGTATTATGGACGACGCTAAAGTTTTGGAATGTTATATTAAAATGTACGCGCAAGAAGATAATCCAGATTTTATAGATAAAGAAGGAGTGACACGTTTACTACACATATGTTATACAATTGCCATGCAGCATTCTGGAAACGGTTTCGTTTGTTCCGAGGTAATTAAAACATAAAAATACCAGAGAGAATCTCATCTTAACTTTCTTCCAATTTGGTTTAGATAAACCGTACGTTCAGTTCAGTAACGAAATCAATTTTTTTCAGTCAAGATAGCATGAGTTTAGGTTACGTTTGCCGTTGGTTCGAACAGAATCTGATGCGTCTGGTCCTACTCATTCATAAGTATTGTGTTCACACATTATCAACTGCATACCGTGGCCTGGAGCAAGGACCCCCTCCATGTGGGATAGAATTACAGACCCCTGTCCTAGAACAACGCAACCCCTTCACAGAAAAATCTCCTAGCGGAAACGTAGTTGACGCATCGTCGTCCTTAATGCCTCTGTCGCAGGCGTGGCTGCTGGCTGGGGCTTTACCACCATCATATTCAAGACCTCAACAAGTAACTTCTCCCAATTCCAGTAAAGCTTCTGCCGCTCAAATATTTAAGGAAAAATTATCAATGATGCCTTCCCACTGGACTTTGCTTTACAATTCCAATGAACACGGCTTAGGAGCAAATCGCTTTTTGCATCATGTCCTTGGATATAGAGGACCAACATTAATATTAATTCATGCCGAAAATGATCAAACTTATTTAGTTGCCGCCCCTGGAGAGTGGAAGGAAACCCACCTTTATGTTGGCGGCGATGGTAGCTGTATTATGCAACTGTTGCCTAAGTACGATGATGTTAATATGCACGTTACCTTTTGTGGACATAAGATTATTTTTCTATTATTTGCAGATTTGTGATATTGGAAAGGAAACCTAATATATTGTATCTAAACACATGCGTACGTGGATATCCCAAGGGTTTACGAGCCGGTTCTGATCCTAGAAAACCTATTATTTCTATTGATGAACATTTTGAAAAAATTGACATCAAAGGAATTGCTCACGTCTTACTATCAATAGAGGCACGTAAGAAAAATGAAGAAATTATTTAATTACAACTGAACATTTACTAAAATGCAGCTCAGCTAAGATTTGGACATTCGCCGATTAGAAATGATTGTAAAAATAACCCTGGGCGGTACTCAAAAAAATTTATGTAACGATTTTTTATCTACAACTTAGGAATAATCTAAAATTATTGGTAATAATTAGCTTTTGTGTTAACATTTTGCTTAAGCTGGCATCTAGGTTTTATAACTACCTTCTATTTCTTCTCATATTGATTCGTTTCTCACTTTTTGCAAGCCCTAAAACGAAGACTATTGCATTGCACGGTTCCGAACTTCCGATACAAAGCTACAATTCTGCAAATATATTCTTGTGGCCACAGACCAAATTTGGAAACAGATATTCAAAATATATAAAAAAAATATCAAGCTTATCATATATTGTTGCCGGTTACTATCTACAGCCGGTAACAACATGGAACCTCATTCACTAAAACGATATGAAACTGTCGACATTTAAGGTTAGCTCTTACATTATACATCCTCTAAAAGCGAGGGATGTCCAAATAGTATTATAAGACGAATGAGAGCGAGCTGATTGAATATTATACACTTATATATATAAATATATATATATATATATATATATATATATAGATTTATATTTTTTGTAGCTTCTGCCAATTTTTCCTATTTAGCAGGGCAATATTAAAGCATCTAATAGCGCTAGAATATTAAGCCCTTTAGAAATATTTAGCATCACCTTGGAAATATTGATCAATTGTTGAGCATAGACCTAAGAAGCTCACGCGTACTACAAACAGACGGGTCATTAAACTAAATAAAAACTCGTATTGCTTGCTCTAGCATGATTTTATTCTGTTTAATATTTTCATATAAATTTTTAATTATTTATAAAATTAGTTGAACATTAAAACCTCTTGCTTATTTTGTATGATACAATAACGAGAAAGAAAGGCAATATAGCGCATTCAAGTTTTGCGAATTTTTAAGTTCAACTAGTGTGTACAGTACAGCCACCTCTTTGGATTTTTTTGCAACGATACCATCGTCTCACAGTTATGGTCGATAAGCATTTCTTAAATGCTTTTACGATTAATTTCTAATAGCGTAAGAGAAACTCGAAAATAACTGAGTTGAAGATTGGAAAATTGGATAAAGGCTTAAAATTAAGGAATGTGCTCCTGGACGCGTTTATAATAGTATTCGTTAATGTCCAGAAAAAACCGAAAAATGCGTAAAAATGAAATAAAAAGCATGCATATTGTTTCCATCACAATTTTCTCATATTTGAAGCATTTTCAAGCCTACATGACATATCTAAATTATCGAAAGACATTATTGCCAATGAAATCCATTATATTTTGTATAGAAAAACATATTAATAGTTAAGAAAACCAATGAATGCACAACCTGGACATGTAATTAACAACACTCAAAGCGATTTTTGGTTGCTTTAGGTGATGAGTAGTCAAGATTCGCTCTAAACCGAATATGCCCTTTTTTAGTCATTTTTTTATTGTTATTGTTACATTTTCTAGGTATGGGGCTGTGGAGACAAAACATCGCGTGAGGTGCAATTAGATATTAAGAAATGGCAGATCAAGGAAGCCGAACGGCAACGCACTGTGAAGCTTACTGCGGCCGATTGGATGGATCATCCAGATCGTTTCCTTCTCGAATTAGGTGGACGACAAAATTACAACAATTAGCTAGTCTTCTTGTGATAACAAAATGGATTGTAGCAGAATGAAAGGTTTAACGGAATTTTTAAGCTATTTCACGCATTTTGTTCAATGTGTACTTCGTTGCTCGTGAAAGGGCTGTCATCAACAGTTATAATTAAAAAAAAATATGAATAAAATTCAAAAAAGTTTAATATTCGGGTCTAAAAAAACCTTTAAGAAGTCCTAAGATTACAATTTAAAAGGCAGAAAGTCATTATAACTGCGCTCACTGTAGTGTAATCTTATCGGTCTTAAAGAAATGAAAATGAGAAAAAAACATTTTTATTTCTTATGATATAAATTTATCTCTCCAGAAGCAAAAGATATTGAATTATAATGTGAATACGAAACAAGAGATAGTCGTTTTTCTTTTTGCTTTTTCTTTCGTTTTTTGTCAAATTCAATCGTTAAACCTGTTTTAAAGTCGTTAGAACGTTTGTTTATATCCATAATTTAAATTGGTACGGTGTAGAAATTCGTTCAAGCGAAACGATATTTTGTCGATTCAATAAAATATCTTTACGATCTTGAAAGGTTTCATATAAAAAAGCAAGTTAAAATATTGAAACAAGGCCACTTAACGATATCAAATTAAAAGAACACTTTTTGTACAAAAAATATGAATAAATTAAATAAAAAGCGTTAATTTTACATAAATAAGGAAATAGTAAAAAACCAAATGTATATATATATATAAATATATGTATATATTTATGCATATATATATGCACATATGTTTTATAAATTAAATAATATTAATAATAAAGGTTACAAAACATAAGTTGTAAAAATATTACAAACATTTAATAATTTACAATTCTGATGTTTTTACAGTCATATAGTGTAATGTATATTTCGTTACTTGTATGTAAATTTTAGGAGAAGTGTTCTGTAAAAGATCGTCCGGGTGGACCTATTTCAGTTAAAATCTTGGCAGAAACACCATCGGGAGAACTAAGCCAGTCAGATGAATTTTTGCTGTTACTATCACTATTCGAAAGCTTAAGGCTACTTGAAAACCCTATCGAAATCGACTCACTAGCAGACTGATTAGATGGATTGTATAATTGGCTATTGCTCTCGTAGCATGGTCATCTTGAGGAACCAACGAAAGAAGCATAATCATCGCTTGATTCTGGTATGGGACTGGGCATGGGATTGGCAGAAACATTGCGTGCCTGCAAAAAACTGGGTCCAACAGCAACTGGAGCGCCGTAATGTGTTGAAAATTCGTGATTATTAGATTCCCGCTTCTGTATGCTTATGCCAGCAAAATTTGTTGAAGTTGCAGACGAAAGGTGATTGTTGATTGGTATGGAAGTTTTGGAGGTGCTAGGCTGGGCTCCTGCTAAGTGGGGGTGAGATGGAGAATCTTTGGTTATTTCGGCTTCACAAACAGGTAGAACTAGATTGTCTGTAGCTCCATAGCGATTGGCCTGGGCCAGCGTTTTAGCATAATGTGTATGGTATTCATATCTATTACCTGTATCTGGCAAATCGTCGGCAATCGGTACGACCAACAAATTCGCTCTGACTACTTCTCCATCCTGACGTTTATTAATTAAGTACTCCGACTCGCTGCTTGAGCGCCTTGGTCCTCGTGGCAATGGTTGATAGCTCGTCCGACCCTGAAATCTTCTGCTAATCGAACTGCTCATGACACCCAGATGCTCACTTACGTCTTCTTGTATATCAGATATATCCATCATAGAGAGAAATGCTCTGCACCAATTGTGGTTCGGATTATTCCAATACTGTGGTGAATTAATGTGGAAAGGATGGTGCGGGAAACTATAGATATGAGCAACCGCAGCCAGAAACATTTCAATACAAATTAAAAAATTCTGTAATATAAAATAAGTTTATGAACACTATAAAAAAACAACTGCATTCACAAACCTGTAATATTGAGGCTACATTAAATTCATTGCTTTTCTTCTCAGCACCAAATATTTTTATAATGTCATAGTATACCAAAATATTAAGTATCACACCTTGGCTGAAGAAAGGTAAAATAACCAAAATTAAATTAACATTTTTAAAACCTCATGCATTGAGTTTATGCGTAAATCTCTAGCGAATTTCGAGAAATATTTTATCGCATGTCAAGTATTTAAAGTGTGCTACTTATTCTGGTTTTTCCCACCACTTCTTTTCATTTAACATTTATTACATTTTCCATAATTTATCGCTATTTAACATAATTTATTATTATTTTTATTATGTTTTGTCCCATCATTTATTCTCATTTAACAGAATTTATTACGTTTTCCCCAACTTTAGGTAGAAATCAAAAAAGAAAAATAAATAACTAAAATGCTGCAAGGAAATTCGGTTTCAGAACAAGTTCGAGGTTATATTCCCCACTTGTGTTTACTGATATTTTGCAACTAAGAGATTGATGCACGTTTAGAGATGAACTATTTCAAGAAATTCATGCGGGAGCTTCGACATCTATTAGATTGCGGATTTGCTCGAAATTCGCTAAGATCTCGTGGATAAATGACACATATGAGACACACTTACAAGAAGGAAAAAAATACCACAGCTTTAATACATAAAAACTTTGGAATCGGTTTCATAGGCTTAAGATCGTCCTAACAATTAAAAATTATGAAAAACTTTTGCTTTAAAATAATACTTTGTTTGTTTATTTACTTTATTCGCTCTGTAAAACAGCACTAAGCAATACATGGCTACAAACTGCGATAAGTTATTGATGGCAACAATATAAGGAAAAGCGACATTTCCTGCAAATGTGCCTTCTCCATAAACCCCACAAATTTCACATACACTGTAGAGGAAGGACGAAAGTTATTAAAATATTGAGAATCAATTTCATTTTTTGAAACACGTATAAACCGTTAGCATTTTTCGATAATAATATTTATTTGTGTATCAGTTGACTTACACCGATATAAAAGTCGTTATTGGTCGCACTACGGTATACTGGAGAATACCGTGTTTACAGTTATGTATGAACTCGCGTCCCATTATCCAAGGACGTAGACAACACAGCGGAAAAAAATGATGCACTTGAGGCTTATATTCCATTGTCGCTTCTAAATCCATTGTAAGATTAAGGTAATGTAGCAAATAAACCATAAAGTTATAGATAACATAGGCTTCATAACATTCCCGCAGTGAATCTACGTATATCGAATGTTTGGGAAATAATAATCCAAGCCACTGGTTACATATAGAAAGGTAAGAAAATATAGGCAATGTTCGAATGTTTTAAAAATTGTTCGTCGAACTGTGAACAACTAACTTACAGCATTTAAAGCATAAATCGGTACCATCCATAGTATTCGTATAATATGTTTTTGTAAGACGGGTTTCGTGAAGTGAATCACATGTTGTATAATATGAAATATTGAAACCGGCACGGCGGAGAGTACAAACAAACCACCAATTAATATCAATTGATTCCTACGCGAGAAGCCATCTTTAAGCGAATAAACGATGAGTAATGGCACTACGATAATTGCAAATATTACATAGGTAATAATTAGAAATGGTCGTATCCAAATTCGCCATTCCTCACAAAAACGTCTTAGGGAGTAATTCTGACACATTATTCACGTAAAACCAAATTTTAATCTTATCAATATATAACACAAACCTACGAAAAGCTTTGGTTCGATTTATATGGATTTTGATAGTGTAATTGATTTAGTTATGATTAGCCTCTCTTTGCTTATTTCTTTTCTACATACAATAACTACCAATCAATCAAAATGGTTGCTGTTGAACTGTTTTTCTAAGTACCGATTCAATGCATTTTTAACACTTTTAAAACTTATCTTTCTACAATACTAGGATTGTACCCAACAATATTTAATTAGTGTTCAATAAAACAAAAAGAATAAGAATAACAATAACTGCTACTGAGTTGGTATGAAAATCCGATTTTTTCGACATTGGCAAAATAATAAAAACCGAAACGAGATAGAGTGGCCAAAGTCATAAAACAAATAAAAGTATAAAACAGTATTTGATTCAAAGTACATTTTTTTAACTAGCTTTTACTTTCGTTTTGAAATGTTTTTGCTAAACACACGAAAGCGAAACTGAAAGTTACATTTTTCATACGTGATTATCCCGAAGTATAAGTAACACTCATCGCTTCTGAATTTTAACGCTTGTAGTCCATGTGTTCGACTCCTTTTTTAAGATTATGTTACTGATGAACCGTCAGGTTTCTCTACTGTACATGCACATATAACTATATATATATATATATATACATATAGATAAGATTTAAATCTGGGAAATAGCTGCCCTAAGCTTATTTTGAACTATTAGTAGTTATCCGTAAAGCTGTTGAATTGGCAAGTCAAAAAAACTATTAACTTCCAAAAGAATTAAACGTAGCCATGTTTTATCTAATGGAATAATGTTTTCTTTGTTCCTTTTTTTTTTTTTTAATTTTGATATGTAGTCCTTAGTAGTACAAAATAGCAAAATAAATTTTTATGTTGAGGAAGTGGACTAGGTTTAACAACCATTTACTTTTTGTTGAGCGAAAAACCCCAATATTGATGACGTTACCTTTTTTGAGTTCTTGAAGTTATTTAAATGTGTAATTAGTAATTACTTAGTACTAGCTTAGCTCAAATTTATATAAGTGTCGAGCAACAGGTTCTAGGTTAGCTGTCGTCTTAATAATATTCACGGCTGTTAAAAGTAGTACACCTTCTTCGCGACAACAAATTGCCACAGTTTCGTCACAAATAACGCTATAGCGTAAACTACTACTAGTACTTATGTTCAATAAGTCAATGACCTCTTCTTATCACCCCGTTGTATACTTGTAAAACGGCTTTGTTGAAACTAACTCAATTGCATTGAGTTAAATTTTAGATAAAAGGGATAAATGCCGTACATCGTTTATTAAAAAAAAATAAGGCAGAGTTGCTTTCAATAAATGCAAATTCAAATTTCCCCGACCTTGAAAAATTCCCGGAGAGATTGGCATCAAAGCTTAGAGAAGAAACAAGTTTAAGCTAAACACCAACACAATCAGAAAACTTCTTGTGCTTTTCTGTACACATTTTTATTGAAATATTCCATTTTAAATAAATGAAGAATTTTGAATGTACCCCCTTTTGTTAGCTTATCTAAAATTTATATAGTAGAATATTTAATATATATTTGAATAGCATTTCATTGGTACTATTTGTAAACATAAGATGCGTCCTTATGTGAAAAATAAACAAAAACTATTTTACAACAAGCCCAAAAAAATATTATTATTATTCTTATTATAAATTAAGCCAGAGAATAAATTCTAAGACTAAAGTCTTAAAAGCACTAGCATCTAAAGCTTTCGGCTTTTTATTAAAAACTCTACCGCACTTGAGATTTGAACCCACGACCATGTAGTTGCTAATCGAGACTCTTGCCTACTCGGCCACTCAAGCGGATGCAAAAAAAAAAAAAAAAAATAATAATAATGTTCAAAATGTAGACATTTTACGTGGCAAATTCGCATCTCTATTCCAACCAGGTCGCATCTCTATTCCAACAAGTTGAAATTATGCCAAAAGTAATGACGAAAGCATACGAAATTTTGCTAGTATATATATTTGCATGTATGTATGGATATACATCCCCCTGTGTGTGTGTGCGTGTGTGTGCATATCGCTATATGCATCCACTTGGAAGTGTGACAGAATTATGCAAAATCAACATAAATATTTTGCTAAAAGAAAATGAAAATTATGTCACATTTCACCTGGCTGAGTATTGCATATTGGGACGCCAGGCGCCCCAATTAAAACAACTATTATTTGTTTACGTTAGCATAATTTGTTGTAGTAATTTGTGTATAAATAGCCCGGTAAGAATTAAATAAACGAAATTGTCTAAAAGCAATTCAAAAGCGTTTAATTCGCTAGAACAACAAAAGGCGTTCCATCCGCCTAAAATTATAGATAGGGACTGCTTCATGCCGATCTCGATTGACATTTTATGAAGCCGATTGATATGGCATTCTGAAACCGAGCAATCAGAGTAATACACCACTTGGTCACTCCTTAGAAATATTCGTAGGGAATCTTTCCAATAAAATAAAATATTAGTATACCAAACATTTTTAATATTACAGTATATATGTATATAAACATGTATAAAATTGCATTGTCGGGCATTTTTATGGTCTGGGATATTTATGAAAAACAAAAACTGTTGTTTTGGTTAATTCGGCAGCCAAGGCTAGATAAATAAATCTGGGTGAATCTCTTTTCGGCATATTTTAAAAAGTCGCTATATGAATAACTGTAGCGTTGTCTAAATACGTACTAGAGGCAAAAGGCGGTTGCGGGAGATTTTTCACTCAATATCAATCAGATTCGAATAAGTTAACATGTTTAACATTATGGATATTTACACTCTGGGATGTTTATGTATATAAACATGTATGATATAGTTTGCAAGTCGGGAATATTTATGGTCTGGGATGTTTTTCATTTATGAAAACAAGTCTGTGATTTCTGTGCTCTCTTCATTCTCAACAAAAGGGAATTCTTTGAATTATTCTCAGATGTTACCAAATTCGAACTTTGAATTACTCTCAGATTTTATCGAATTTAAACTAGTTTTTTTAATTATTCTCAATTGCAAACAAATACAGACTAACTCTTTGTAGAATATATTTTGATCAGAACTCATGCAACAAATGCGCGCCGCCATACTTGCATATATTTGTATATACTACATATATAAGTTACTGTTATTATTATTTTAATTTTAGACTAATGAAATGAATTCTTAGACTAAAAAAAGACATTGAGCACTAGCAACACAGGCTATCCTTATTCTCTTTATTCTTTATTCTCAAAGCGGCACAATACATGCAAAACAAATGAGAACGAATATA
>NW_023998464.1:7679852-7680350 GCF_014805625.2 Glossina fuscipes | reverse complement strand
TCTCAAAGCGGCACAATACATGCAAAACAAATGAGAACGAATATACGCTTATTCTCAAAGCTTATTCTCTCAAGGCTATCGGCTCTAATTATAAAAAAGAATAATAAAATGTACATTAGATAATGAGCTTAGTAGTATTAATAAAGTAATGTATAGAATTGATATTCTGTTCTGAAGCTGATTGTAGAATGTTCAAAGGGTTAATCGTTCCAAATGCAATACTTCTAGCCAAGGAAAAGTTGAGGCAGTCGCAGAGAATGTGCTTTATAGTAAGAGTTTGTCCACAACTGCAGATTGGGGAAGAAGACTTCTTTAGGATCCATTGGTGAGTTGCAATTGTATGACTAAGGCGAATTCTCGAGAATGTTTGGATCTTGGTTTTTTCAACATTTGTTGGATATAGAGGTGGACTTAATTGAGGGTTAATGCAAGAGTAGTGTTGATGATGGTATTGTAAATTTCCTTCTGTAATTTTCTCTTTAACTTTTCTTCCAATGT
>NW_023998464.1:7616861-7669852 GCF_014805625.2 Glossina fuscipes | reverse complement strand
TTTTTGTCTGGCGGCCCCGGGACCATTATGCCTTATTGTTGTCTATTGTTTATTATTTGTGAAATAACCACGCACTAGAAAAGGTTTGGGAAACTACTGAATAAATTGTCAGATGTTTTTAATTTTTTTTCAATAAATTTTAATAAGTTTGCAAACTTTTAAAGACGTATAACGCAATAAAGAAATTAAATTGCAAAAATTTTTTTACAAAGAGAAAAGTATGACCACAGCGCTTGAACAGAGTTGCCGTTCTGAAGTTACTGTTATGCATTCATATTTGTACAGAAAAATGAAAAGCAACAATTTGAATGCAGAAAGCTATTCTGGCAACACATTATTCTATTGTAAAGAAAAAAACAAGATAAAGTGTTTCTCTAGACTGGAACGCATATTTTATATATTTCGATTGATGATGGCTCTTAGCCGTTTTATTTAACTCGATGCAATTCAATTAGTTTCAACAAAATCAGTTCACAAGTACGGTAAGAGATTGAGTGATCGATTGCGATAAAAAATTTTAAAAGAGCAAGAAAAAGAGGTTAAAAATTTAAAAAATAAATTTGTTAAAAAGTAGAATACGAAAAATCCCCAAAAATTTTACAATCAGAAATTTGATTTTAAACAATTTCAACAAAGTTATAAAATAATATATACTGACTGGTAAGTGCATTTATTTCGTTTATTTGAAATATATTTCATGCATCGAGAAGGACAGAGAGACCTAGCTGAGCTACCCATAATTATTTCTGCGAATCTCTTTGGTGTCTCCTTTGTTGCGAGCAATTTCGAATAATTTCGTGATTACAAAATAAACGACGAAAAGATTTGTCGCGAAGAGATATTGCTTGTAGGTGCCAAGATGTTTTGAAAAAAAAAATTGAATTCGATTTTATGAAATAAAATGTAAAATATCCAAATAAATTAGTCAACAAAGTCTTTTGTTTTTCCAAGTGAATTTATTGGCGCTTAACTTTAGTATGATCTCTCCATGTTAACCTTTTGTCAATATGTAAACCCAGATATTTTAGGTTAGACTATATTGCCATTTAAAAAAATATATATAAAGAGGAGACGTCAAGTCATCTGCGAATAATTTTGTATGCGAACAAAAAGAAAACAAACTGAATTATATAAGAAAACCTACACCTATAAAGTTTCGAAAACTTGTGGTGATTGCTTTCAATAAACTTAAAGCGGACGCATTGGACGACTCCCACGAGGCGGTCTTTGAAAACTGAAAGCAGATGCCAGCAACTTCGCAGTTGGTGCTGTTTTAACATTGCCTCAGGAACACTTAATGCTCACGAAAAAAAACTACCTGACTGTAGAGGAGGAATCACTGTCTACAGTTTGGGCAGTCAAATATTTTGGATCTTACCTCCGTAATATTGAATTTGATATGAACACCGTTCACCAACCACCGATGTGGTTACAAGCTAAAAATAATAAAAAGTACATCAGCCCGAGACTGCAACGTTGATTGGTCCATTTAATGATTTACAATGCGAAAATTTCATACATTAAGGATAGAGAAAATCATATTGTTGATTTCTTGAGTTGCATAGATGTTGATAGAAATGAGAGAAATTTAGGGGACGTTGAGAATATCAACACAAGAGAAAATTCGTCGAATGAACGCGGCTTTTCTTTCTTAGTGGCGGACAAAAGTCACTCTCGGGAGGAGTAATCACATAACAATTTCTCTATTTTAGATAAAGTTGTTAATAAATTCAAAACACAAATAACAATAACATATAATAAAAATGATGAAGCAGTACTTTTATTCACTAAACGCAGACTGTTTATAGATACCACATTTAAACTCTCAGAAATGCGGTAATAATGAATATAGTCATTTTTAAAAAGAATTTAGCTTAAAAAAAACGAATGAACTTTACCATAAGTTTCAAAAAGCGTTAAAGAAATTTTTCCAAACTTGTCTAATATTAAGTTTGTGAAGTGCTTGTATTTTGCGAGAGATGCAGTAGATCAGCAAAAATTAAAAAGGTAAACAGATTTACATCACAAAAGTGGAACTGGTAACCGACGTATTATTCTGTAATATATTTAAATCAAACATAGAATATACAATCTTAAATTAAAAACATTGGTAATAAACATCGAATCATAAATAATTGTGACTTTTATTTATCTGCAAAATATGACAATAATTCAATAAAAGCAAAATTTCATCACACTTTAACTCTATCTACTACAACCTAAATGAGCCACGTCGATACATACATCAATAGTCGTCAGTAGTCATCAATCTTTTATTATTTTCCTAGAAAAATATCTTCAAGCATGCTATAGACTTTCATTTTCCAAATATAGATCATCAGGCTTAGCGCGCAAGCGTTTGTAAATGGAGGATATTAACCACTATTTTCCAAAAGATTAGGTTTCTCTGGGATTAATTCTGCGAAAAGGAGATTTGGCGTACATTCTGTTTTGTCTAAAACATATATTAATAAAAAAAAATATAATAATAAATTTATAAATATAATAATAAATTTATATTATTTTTTTTATAAATAGAATTACAAAATAGTATACATACCAGATGACCTTTTAAGCAGAATTTTGCGCGGTTATCCAAGGTTTTGTGGGGTATTTCCGGGTACGCCCGTAGAGGAGGTCTTATAGGTGTAGCCAGTGTAAAAGCGTTTGGCTTCTTCTAAACTTCGAATAGTACGTAACCACACCAGGAAATCGAGGGATATTCCTCACATATTTTGGTTTTGGAATCTCAATGATGGTCTTTAGTTTAGAAACTTTGTGGTACTCCATTGTATGATGCAAAATTTTTATTTGCTTTTGTTAGAAAGCACATACTGAAAGACTTAAGTTAAAGTCTTACCTCTTTAAGTGTATAATATTTCAAAGCAGATTTAAAATCATTCTTGCACTCGCCTAAAAACTCCCCATGCACCACAATGTCATTCACACATGCTTATGTTTTTGTAATTTTCCGTGATATTTGATCTACGGGTCCATTAAAATCAGCAAGGACAGTTCTGATTCCGAAAGACAGACGATTCATCCGTAATGTGCCTCGATGCGTTGAAAACTTTTGAATTTCAGATGAGAATTCATCAACTTGCTTTGTAAAAAAAACCAAAGCGACAGAAATATTTCGAATTCTTGAAACTACTGAAAATTTGCTCTATTTTGCGTTTCGGGCATTTACCAACCATTGATTTACCCTCACTTCATAGTCGACACAAAGCCTTACCACAACGTCAACATTCGGAATCATCACCAACGGTAAATCCCAGTCGCTGTTAGAAACTGTAAGGACCAAAGTCGTAAGGCTTGTTTTGTTCCTGTATGTAGTTGTAAGTTATTCCTATGTATTTAATGTAGGACAAATATATTTTACCTTCCGCTCATTTTCTTTTATAGCAAGCAGATTGCTATTCTCTTGCGAATATCATGCGGACCCGGTAATAAGTAAAAACTATATAAGTAAGAATGGAGATGATAATCACATTCGAAATAAATTAATAATTGGAAAAATCAATAAGATGCAGGGCTCGTTTGCATTTATGCAAATTTGTGTATTTTTGCATTTATTGTAATTATTTATTTATTTATTGAATTGGTTTTTGCATTAATTTATATTAATTTAGATTAATTAATTAATAATTAATTAAAAATATATGAATATAACAATTAAATTCCACAAATATATGCCATATATTGTAAGTTAAGTATATTCTAAAAATAAATTCAATAGAGATTATCTGCCCGTCCGATCTACGACTGTTACCATTTTTATAAATTAAGAAAATAAGCCAAACTTGCGTACAGCCTCTAACGATTTAAGATTCCTCTGTAAGTGCGACCGCTGTAGGGATGATGCTGAAATTTACAGTATAAGGTTTGACAAAAATATTCCAAAATGTCCAATAAAAATAATAATTACAGAGGCAGGTTTTAAAATTCGAAAAGATGTAATGACTTTAATATAAATGCTTATTTCTTACATTTATTTAAAGATAGTTTACGTGTCACTATAGTGGGTTTCGGAAGAAATTTTTTATGAGAGTGCGGAATGTTGACCTAATTAGGACTTTTTTATCATTGTGGTTACAATAGAAAGGCTTTTTGCTAAAAGATTTAATACGATTAAAATAACTTTTATATCTTTTGTATTAATTTGATTTCGAGGTACCATAACACGTTTTTGTTCTGATACATTAATATATTTAGAGTGAAAAAGATTTTTGTCGTCTGCTTTGAATTATTTATTATTTATTGTAGGACTAGAAATTGGCTGTTAATATTTATTAATTAAATTTATTATAAAAACATATCAAAATTCTGTATTGTTCTTTCTACACGATACACCCACCGTGCGTAATGCGGTTGGAACTAGTTTTTTTTGTTGTCCCTTACATTTCCGTCGAGTTCTTTGATATTTTCACAATTTCGGTTCCGTCCATTTGCAAATTCTCATCGTTTTTGCTGTTTCAATACTCTTTTCCCACCTCTCTTTTTGAGGACCAATGTTTGTTCTTGACTGTCTTTAGGGTGCATGTTACCATGCCTTTCTTCTTCTTGTATAATCTTTATCTCTAGATAATAACGGTTTGAAAACAACAATTTTAAAATTCGTGATATATTTCTTGTTATGCTATGTTGTTATGGTTTATGTAGCAATCTTTCATCCTCTTATCTATCTCTCAAGCTATAGATTAATAAAATAAATCACTAACGGTCCACCAATTATTATTTGATAGTAGGGCAAATTTCCTAACAATCTTCAAGGTTGATCCGAATTTTTTTGGAGGTCGGAATTCATATAATAACTTACTGAATTTATCGCAAATTAATCAATTTGTAACTTTTTTATAAATTATAATCCGCCTTCAAACAAATTTACGGAAATATTCGCATATATTCCCTATCCTTTAAAGAGTCCGTTAATGAGAATAAGTGATAGACATCTTTTAGGGTCATGCAAAGAACTCTGAGCGGATTAAACAGCTCATAATTATATTTACACTGACTAAGCTTAACCAAGGTAAAATGCCTAGGGAAGCGATTGGGGACATTAAAGTTTATTTCACCAAGTAAAGCAGGCGAGTCAATAGACCATTTATTACTTTGATTACAAAGGAAACGCCAAGAACAAATCTACGTTTTTCGAGAGACGGTAAAGATAATAGAAGCAACCTATTTTCATAGGGGGAATCGGATCTCAACCCAAATTGCTAAGGGAAAACAGCAAGAATTGCTTTTGAACAGATTTAATTGAGTCTACATAGCACCTACATGAAGGAGACCACACAACGGAGGCTTATTCGAGTATAGGTCTAACACATGTACGGCCTTTTAGTAATGTAAGGATCATCAAACTCTTTGCTTAACGAGAGCTCAATATGCAAGTTAAAATGTAACCTATGGTCGAATAAAACGCCTAAATCTGTGAACGAATCGACGTCCTCTAACTTGTGCGAATCAATGAAATACTGGGTAATGAATGACTTCCTTCTTAAGAAAGAAAGCTTCTTACACTTATTTAGATTTAGTTTCAGAAGATTCAAAGAGCACCATGCAACCAAATTATTCAAATCACTTTGAAGATGATGTGATTGCGTTTCTACGGAAAAGGAAGAAAACAGTTTCACATCATCAGCATACATTAGAATCTGGCTGGAATTAATCGCCGATGGGAGATCATTAATGTATAAACTAAATCAAATGGGACCTAAGCGGCTGCCTTGAGGTAAGCCAGACATAACGGGGAATTTATCCAAGGTGAGGAAGTTAAACAAAACCCTGAAGGATCTCTTGTGCAGATAAGAGCTTATCCATTTCACTAAATAGAAAGGAAAGCCAGAGGCTTCGAGTTTAAAGATAAGTAAGTTATGGTTAACCATATCAAACGCTTTGCTTAAATCAGTGTATATAACACCTGTGCGGGAGCCACAAGAACAAGCCTTAAAAACATGACAAGTAAACTCTAACAAGTTGGTGACTGTAGATCGCCCTTTCCGAAAGCGGTGCTGGTGTGGAGAAATATACGAATTAAAGGCAAAGACCAAATGCTGAGTTCCAATTCGCTCGAACAACTTAGGCAAGACATCCAACTTGGCTATGCCTCTGTAGTTCTAAACAAATTGTCTACTTCCACTTTTGTGGATTGGAATAAGGAAACTACTCTTCCAACACGAAGGGAAAACACCTAAATTCAAGGACAGGTTAAAAGTCTTTGAGATCACACCACATAACTCGACAGCCCAAGATTTAAGTACACATTATGAAATTCCATCAGGTCCAGGCGCACAACTATATTGTAGAGAGCTCAACCCTTTAAAAACGTCATCTTCAGAAATAACCAGGTTAGGCATTGAAACAGACTTAGTTATGAGATATGGGTAGTTTGCTGATAAATCGGAATTAGCAGTCGCAAAGTTTCGTCGGAAGTACTCAGCAAACAGATTTGAGATTTCATATATATTTATATATTGAAAAATTGTTATATTTTATATTTTAAAAAGTTGTTTTCTATTTCTTCTACTATGTATTATTTATGAAATAGTTACATTATAACTATACATATTCTAATTTTTATGTCTCTTTTTAGGTTCCTTGCTTGCATCGACTTCTTTTCCTTTATTATTTATTGTTTTATTATTATACATATTTACTTATTGATATATATATATGTATATATATAATATTTATGTTATCTTATTTATCTAATTTATATTTATTTATGTTATCTTATGTATTATTCGTATATCGTATATTATCGTATGTAAATTACTATTATTATTATATTATTATTATCGTATCGTCGTCATATATCATATATATAATTTTTATAATGATTGTCCATTCTTGGGATATCCTTCATGTAGTATTAGTTGATGCCGCGGAAAACACTATGTTATCTGGGGCAACACGACGTAAGTCGAGAGAACAAGAAACGACAGCGTATCTGCAGGTTGTTAAGTAGTTGGGCGCACCAATGCATACACAATTGGCGGCACTTAATCTCCAAGCTCTTTTATTTGGCACTGATATTATAGCGAAAATCGTGGCTTTCATGGCAGCCTCGATTAGCTTATGATTAAAAACTCCATACATATTATCTGGCACTAGTTCTATTTTACAATGCAAACCCATTTCCATAGGGTGCCTTAACGGTCGACTTTGGTTCGCTGTAAAATAAATTAGTTCGTTGAAAACTCTACCGCGAGAGATTTGCACCCACAACTATTATGTTGTTAGCGAGATCCTTAGCCTTTTCGACCTCGCAGGCTGACAGCGTGTAGTAAAATGTATCTTAGCGAAGAAATTAATCGAAAATCAAAATGCCGGAAGCAAACACCAAAATGTTGCGTTACGCCAGAAATGTTATAAACCTTCATAAACAACCATAAAGAGTCACAAACACTCATACACACTCATAAACACTTCAAAACTGAGCAGTGTTAAACCTCAAAACCTATATAAACCTTCACAAACATCCTTTCCAAGCAAATTTCCAAATTTACTAAAACTAGTCAGGATGCGTTCAAGGGGAGATAAATGCTCTTTTTTTATACACTTATATATATATTAGTTTGGGGAAAAAGAAATCCATTATTTTTTTGGTAGATGGTTGCACTGATAGATTTCTCGTAAAGTATCGATCAAACAATTTCAGGTTTATGCTTGTTGGAAAGGTGACATTTCGCAGTAAACAACATTCTTTTGCTGTTTTTTGTTTGGTGCATTCAGTTGTGAGTTACAGCGTGTTAAAAATGGAAGTGAACAAAGAGAAAATTCGGTACATTTTACAGTTTTTCTTTGACAAAGGCGAAAATGGAAGCCAGGCGGCTAAAATTGTGAATGGTGGTTATGGTTCCGATACTGTAACAGCCAATTATGTGCAATTTTGGTTTCGTAGATTCCCTTAAGGAATTTTTAATGTTAAAGATGCACCTCGCACAGGTAGGCCGATCGTCGAAAATGTCGATAAAATCGGAGAAATGATCGGAGTTGACCGGCATGTTATCAGTCGTAACTTCGCGCAGGAGCTAAAAATCGACCATAAAACAGTTTTAAACCATTTACACAAAGCTGGATTCAAAAAGAAGCTCGATGTTTGAGTGCCACACCAATTAACAGAAAAAAACATGATGGATCGAATTTCCATCTGCGAAGCCTTGGCCAAACGGAATGAGATAGACCCATTTCTTAAACGGATGGTGACTGGAGATGAGAAATGGATCACATACGATAACCCTGTGCGAAAACGTTCGTGGTCAAAGAGCGGTGAAGCACCTCAAACGGTGGTCAAACCAGGACTAACGGCCAGGAAGGTTTTGCTATGCATTTGGTGGAACTGGAAGGGCATTATTTATTATGAGTTGCTTCCTTATAGCCAAACGCTAAATTCTGATCTCTACTATCAACAACTGGACCGTTTGAAGATAGCGATTGACCAGAAACGGCCAGAATTGGCCAACAGGGAGGTGTCGTGTTCCACCAGGACAACGCTAGGCCACACAAATCTACAGTCACTCGCCAGAAACTTCGGGAGCTTGGTTGGGAAGTTTTAATGCATCCGCCATACAGTCCGGACTTGACACCAAGCGATTATCATCTTTTTCTTGCATTGCAAAATTTCTTTAACGATAAAAAATTGGAATCTAGGGAGGATTGTGAAAATCGACTACTAGAGTTTTTTGCAAATAAAGATCAGGACTTCTATGAGAGAGGCATTTTGAAGTTACCTTTAAAATGGCAACAAATCATACAACAAAACGGTGCATATTTGACCCAAATCGCACAATCCGAAGCATGTTAAATAAAGTCCTGAAGTTCATATAAAAATAATGGATATCTTTTTCCCCAAGCTAATATTATATAAAACCACTTGTGTGAATATATCGAAGAATTAACAGGAAATATTCAAAAATATGCGAAAATCGAATGCCAGGTCTCTAAAAATTTACTAAAACTAGTCAGGTTGCGTTCAAGGGGAGATAAATGCTCTTTTTTTATACACTTATATATATATAACATTATATATTATATAAAACCACTTGTGTGAATTTATCGAAGAATTAACAGGAAATATTCGAAAATATGCGAAAATCGAACGGCAGGATTAAGGATTCTTGGCAATTATAATTTCATCTAAATATGAGATTATTATATACCAGTTATCTTATAGGAGATTGATATCGCCTGTACGATTTATTTATGAACTGTTTAACTCGCTCAGAGTTGTTTGCAGAAACCTAAATGATGTCTATCACTTATTCTCATTATCGAACTCTTTAAAGTCCATTAAACCAACTTTGCTTAATATGCGCGATTTACCTATATCGTACTTAAACTAACATTTCATTCTTAACATCTTGTTTTTTATTCAAAACAATATTGTGTTGTTAGCGTGTTGGTAGCCAAGCTTATTAATGTTTGTAATGGTTTATGAGTTCACTTGCAACCTGGATTTGTTCTTGTTGCGGGAGTGCTTCTGTGCTAGCTGTGTACATGCTTTTTCTTTTTCTTTTCTCTCATTTTATTTATTTATACATGAATTATTATTTTTAAATTTTAAATTTATTTTTAACTTACTTTGTTATCATTATTATTCTTTTTATCTTCCTTTTTATTGTATACTAGTTTTTAAAACAATTAGTATAAGATTTTCATTTAAGATGCTCTGAATTCGACTGTAATTTTCTTTACTTGAATTTCATGTATGAATGGGTAAAATAAATAAATAAAAAACCTAAAAAAATTTTGTATAGAAAAACGGAATTACATTCAGTCTACGCCCTACTGCGGGCTTGCATTTTGATCACTTTGATCCATTTTGACTAATGTGCCTAAAGAAACTTCGAATGTTTCTACTAAATTTGAAGTAGATTTCTGTATTTTTAGGACCAGGAGAATGTCAAGAATACATCCACATAGGCGCACAGACGAGCAGATATAGCTTAATCGATTTAAAACTTCGTGCTGATTGAAAATATATATACTTATATTTATTTATTTATTTATTTATTCCACTTATACAAGAAACTCAACTAAAACAAAATGGCAGTCGAGTTCAATTGACTCTCAAGTAAATCTTAAAATTAATTAATAATAAAACTTAGTATAAGTACAATTAAACAAACAAGGAGGAAAAAAAAAGAAAGAAAAAAAAAAAAAAAGCATGTACACAATTAACATAGATCCACACCCACAACCGATACAGGACCAAATTGCAAGTGAACCCCTAAGCCATCGCAAACATGCATAAGCTTGGCAACCGATAATTGTTAACAACAAATTAATTTTCGACTAATAATGACATATTTAAGGTTAAGTCAGTTTAAGTATGACATAGGTAAATCGCGCTTATTAAGCAATATTGCTTTAATGGACTTTAAAGAGTTCGTTAATGAGAATAGATGATAGACATCATTTAGGTTCTTGCAAACAACTCTGAGCGGGTTAAACAGTTCAAAATTATATTTGCATTGACTAAGCTTTATCAACATAAAGTGCCTAGAGAAACGGTTAGGGACATTAAAGCCTATCTCACGAAGTAATGCGGGCGAGTCAATTGCACCATTTATTAATTTGATTAAGAAGGAAACGCCAAGAACAAATCTACATTTCTCGAGTGACGGTAAGGATAACAGAAGCAACCTATTTTCATAGGGTGGAAGAGGGGAAATCAGGTCCCAACCCAAATTCCTAAGGGCAAACAGCAAGAATTGCTTTTGTATAGATTCAATTGAATCTACGTAGCACCTATATGAAGGAGACCACACAACGGAGGCATACTCAAGTATAGGTCTAACCAAACACGTGTAAAGTCTTTTCGTAATATAAGGATCATCAAGCTCTTTGGACCACCTCTTTATAAAACCAAGCGCGGACCTAGCTTTGCTTAACGAGGACTCAATATGCAAATTGAAACGTAACCTATAATCGAATAGAACGCCTAAATCTATGAACGAATCGACGTCTTCTAACCTGTGCGAATCAATGAAGTATTGAGTACTGAACGACTTCCTTCTCAAGAAAGAAAGCTTCTTACATTTATTTAGATTTAGTTTCAGAAGATTAAGAGAGCACCATGCAACCAAATTGTTCAAATCACTTTGAAGATGATGTGATTGCGATTCTACGGAAAAAGAAGAAAACAGGTTCACATCATCAGCATACATTAAAATCTCACTGAATTTAATCACGGAGTGCAAATCATTGATGTATAAATTAAATAAAATAGGTCCCAAGTGGCTACCTTGAGGTACGCCAGAAGTCACGGGGAATTCATCCGAGGTAATGAGGTTAAACAAAACCCTGAATGATCTACCATACAGATAAGAGCTTAACCATTCCACTAAGAAGAGAGGAAAGCCAGAGGTCTGGAGTTTAAATCTAAGAAGTCTATGATTAACCATATCAAACGCTTTGCTAAAGTCAGTGTAAATGACATCAGTGCGAGAACCACTAGAAAAAGCCTTGAAAACATGAGAAGTAAACTCCAACAGATTGGTCACCGTAGATCTTCCCTTTCGAAAACCATGCTGGAAAGGAGAAATATACAATTTCATGGAAAAGGCTATATGCTGAGCCACAATTCGCTCGAACAGTTTAGGTAAGACACTCAACTGGGCAATGCCTCTGTAGTTCTCTACAAGTTGCCTACTACCACTTTTGTGAATAGGAATAAGGAAAGAAGTCTTCCAACACAAAGGGAAAACACCTAAATTCAAAGACTTATTAAAAATCTTTGAGATAACATCACAAAGCTCGCCAGCACAAGATATAAGTACACATGAGGGGATCCCATCAGGTCCAGGCGAACAATTATATTTCAGACAGCTCAATCCTTCAAAAACGTCATTTTCAGATATAACAAAGTTAGGAATTGAAATCGAATTAGAAATCGGATATGGATTATTTACCGATAAATCAAAATTAGCAGTTGAAAAGTTCTGTCGGAAGTATTCCGCAAAGAGATTTGAGGTTTCAAAATCATCCGTGGACTCGGAGCCATTAAAAGACACAAACGACGGATTTATGGAGATTTTTCTTTTGGAATTAACAAACTTGAAAAAGTATTTAGGGTTAGCAAACAAGGAGGATTTAACAAACTGAAGGTAACTGCAGTAGTATTGGCGGTTGAGGGAATTAAATTTATGCCTTGCAACAGAGTAAGCGAAATAGTCGAGAGAAGAACCACTTTTCGAAAATTTTTTGAAAAGCTTGTTTTTCCTATTCTTGTAGTATTTAATTGTTTTATTAAACCATGGGGGACCCTTGCTTCGAGGACGGGACTGCTTGATCGGAACGGATGCAGAAATAGCTTGATTTAATATATTGTAGAACGACGACAGTAAGCTATCAATGCTTCCCTCTGAGAAATCGAGCACAAAATGAGAAAGATGTGATTTTAGTATGGAAACATTGATTTTACGGAAATCATAAAGTTGATATGAAAAATTTGAATTTTGAACGTTATAGAAGTTCATCGAACCAACATACTTGTAATGAAAGGAAACACCCAATGCTGGATGATATGGATCCTCAGGTAAACTAAACGGAAGACAACGATTAACGCAAACCTCAGGAAAATTTGCAAAGCAGAGATCAAGAAATCTCTAATCTAATCTACAATTAGGGGTACCATTGTAT
Source organism: Glossina fuscipes (assembly GCF_014805625.2). Taxonomy (NCBI): domain Eukaryota; kingdom Metazoa; phylum Arthropoda; class Insecta; order Diptera; family Glossinidae; genus Glossina; species Glossina fuscipes. The sequence goes on along the minus strand of NW_023998464.1, from coordinate 7,657,204 downwards.
TGAACTAAATTATTATCAAAAAATTCATTGAAGAACACAACGGCTTTATCAGATGTTGAGGAAGGGATCAAACAGCCAGAACTATCACTGTAAAACCAATTGACTTGGGGCAAATTGAAGTCACCCAACGCAAGGACTATATCGGTAGGTTTAGATTGCTTGGCCACTTCACAAATGAGGGCGGTCTGTGTCTTATATACTGAGATATCCGAATTTGGGGGAATATAGGAGCAGGTCACATATAAGTGTTTCTTAGGAAATTTCACTCGAATGGCGATAAATTCAACATCGGGAGTAGTTGGAAATTCCCACGAATAGGTGGGGAGTGCCGTAGAAATAGCAATTAAAACACCACCACCATTGTGATACAAACGATCGTTTCTGAAAACTTGAAACGAATTATGGAAAAGTTCCGACGAATGTAGATCCGGCTTCAACCATGTTTCAGTGAAGACCAGACAGGAAAACTCCGTGCTCACTGAATTTAGGAAGGTAGAACGAATTTTTGAATTTAGGCCCCTAACATTTTGATAAATGAGAGAAAATGAATTTTTAGTTTTTTGAAGGGGAAAGAGCTACTGCATTCGCATTACGGGGTCGATCCCGAGGGATAAATTCCTTAATTAAGGATCCAACCGGCCACAAAGGTTTATTTAAACTCAAATCCATATTTTCGGTCGGAACTAGAATTTTAAAAGATGAGATAGCTCTAGATTGAGAAGGACCCAGTTTGAAAATACTAACTCGCTTTAAATTAACAGAAGGGGCTTTCGCTGCCAGATAACCCTTTATGTTTTCAACAGATGTATCTGGTGCCAGTCTTGACACAAATATTGCCTTTCTGGGAGGAACTGCCTTCAAGCATATGGCATCAGTACTGGGAGCAGCAGGGCTAACGGATGGGGAGTTATGAGTTGGGGAAAATATAGAGGGGGTAACCACACATGCACGAGCAGCTTGTGCGACCTGCTCAGTTTGGCGCCCAGCATTTACACTCGAACAGCGAGGAGGAGAGGACGATTTACTATTACCCTTATTAGTTTTGGGCGATGACGCCTGAGAAGATTGAGTGACATCTATGGGAGGAGATACCCTTGCCACTTCAGCATAGCTCAAGCCAGAAGGACTTCTCGGCCTATTTGTAACATTTATGTTACCAACCAACTCAGCCGTAGCAGAAACACTAACATTATTTGTAGCCTTTAGGGAATCGCTAACTTGCACCAACGAAACGGACTTAGGAGGTGACGAACCACACGCTACGCTACGCGTTGAGACTTTGTTAGCTGGAGAGGAAGATGACTGCACAATATACCGACATTCATCAAACCTAGTCTTGATTAATTCAAACTTCTCCCACAAAGAGCCGAGATTTTTGCTCAAATCTGAGAAACAATTTCTCGTCTCCGTGAAGAGTTTGTAGAAATCAATGTCCCGCTTTCTATAGTCAGGACATGACCATCGTAAACCTTTAGAAGGGTCAAGGACTGCATCAGCAGCACGGCCGGTAATACCAGCACACTTTGCATGTCCAAAACGATCACACAACCAACAAGAAATGAATCGTTCATATTCAGGGCCGCTTTTCGCACGACATGGAGTAAATAAACAATCCATGTCCATTGAAAACAAAAAAAGTAGCTTATGAAGGAAAAAAAAAAGAAAAACAAAAAAAAAATTTTTTTTTTCACGGCACAAATTTTCAGGAAAATTAAAACAAATTTCTCACTTCCCTGCCTACTGTAAATGTAGAGCGAAAACTGACGAAAACTGTAAACACAGATTAACGGGCAAAAAGAGAGACTTTTACTAAGAGCTCAATTGTTGCTTACAATAAACCAAAATAATTTTTTCACATAAATGTTTAATAAATTCATATACATTAAATTCACACTTTATTCTTTTAGAGAATTTTTTAAATTTAAACACGAATAAAGCAAAAAAGCTAAGAAATACACTAAAAAAATTGAAATATTTGTTGACAGAATAAAAACGCGACTACAAGACGCACGCAGAGTTGCCAAACTGAGTGTGGAAAATATGTGAACCTTTTTTTCACCAAAATTTAAATAAGTATCTCTATTATTTTAAATGAGCTTCATTGAGACAATGAATGTTCTTTCGTTTGCTAAGCTTTAGCTATTTATCTCTTAAAAAATCGAAGATCTGCGCGAGGTCACATTGAAAAGCTTCTCTTGGGAGGTTCACAGATTGCGTAGAGCTTAGCAGCATTCAATCCTTTAAACTTTTCGTTTTCAATTTACGTGCTGATCAAATATTTTTTATATACAGCGTGCGTAATATCGAATTTAGAGCAAAGGCGAGCAACCCAAAAATGGAGCTATCAATTTCAAATTTGGGAGGCGCATCGAAGTTTTTGCATACACGCTAGTATCGAAAATAAGCTCAAATTTTGTCTTTTCCTAAAGAAAAAGTTGTGGGAATTATTAGCTTGGAAAGATTGAAATTTTGTGCATGTATTTTATGTAGCACCTCATGTTCAAAAAGAAAAGATCGGCTACACGCCTCCAAAGCTATAAAGCATCAAATATTTATATTGTTCGTATTAAGATATGAATTGAATCTTCAAAAAAAGCTCACCTTCACATTTTCGTCATTTTGTTTTACAAAACTTCAACTTCAAATAAAATTCTTAAGAACCACCGTTGAGACACACACCGGAAAATAACGCATAATTCTTCCTTTACGACGCTGGAATTTTGAATACAGGAAATCATAACGATATAACCTAATTAATAGAATGAAAATAGATTAATGTAATTTAACCTTCGGTATAATATAAATCAAGGCAAATTTTAATACTCTTATTCTCAGATTCTCGCAATTTTTATACAAATACTTGAACAATTATTAAAAATTGTAAACAAGTTGGACGTTTATTCTCACATGTTTGGAATTATTGAGAATCATTTTCAGTTGGCGGCAAATTTTTATACGCTTATTCTCAGATGCTCGCAATTTTTACACAAATACTTGAACAATTATTAAAAATTGTAAACAAATTGGACGCTTATTCTCCCATGTTTGGAATTCAAATTTCTTTAAAGCTGTTTCGATATCACTTTTTAATATTTAAGAGATCATTTAATTCGATGGAAAAAATTAGAAATAAAAGTTCATAAGATAGTATTGCTTTTAAAATAGAAAGAAGGAATTCTTCTTAAATTATAAAACTAGATATTGATAAGGCTTATGAAAAGTTGTCCCGGAACTTTTCACTTATTTAAATAAATTAGGAAACATTTCCAAAAGAGCACATAATCTGAGTGTTTTTTAAACCACATTGTAACGAGTCTTCTTAACCGTGGTGGAACTCAATCAATCCGAGGTTCGTTGCAAGATAATTTATTTGAAATGGCTTTCGGGGGGATGATTTAAAATTTCCTTTATTTTGTTTTAAGCGGGGTACAGCGTTGTGTGGAGGCTAGCCAGGAGAAGGAACCAGCGAGGTGACGCGACTTCTGGTGTGACTTCCACGTGGTACGAGATTTATTTATATTTATTATTACTTTTTTTCCTTTTAACTATCGCGGAACACTACAAGAAAAGCGGAAACGTTGCCAGTGTCATAGCTGCCTTGGCTCTCTGAGCCAACGGTTCGTCTCCGGTGGGTCATTCGTATGTACGTACAAAGGAAAAAAGGATGTTCTTCAGTCCTTCAGGGATGGCGATTAAGCTGAACCAGCACATCCCCTATCCGTAAGTCAGTAGTCCTACAAGTCCTTCAGGAATGGCGATCAAGCTGAACCAGCACATCCCCTATCCGTAAGCCAGTAGTCCCAAAAGTCCTTCAGGGATGGCGATTAAGCTGAACCAGCACATCCCCTATCCGTAAAGTTAACAAAAAAAACTCTTCATAATGGTCAATTCGTCAAATTGTCCGTGGGCACTTACCTTAGACGGCTATGACACCAAACTGAACGATTCTGTGCGATGTGCTGCTCTTTTATAACGGGAGTCGCGCTCGCTTGTCCCATTGCCAACATGTTCTGTGTTTGGAGGTATTCTACTTATACGTGTGGTTAACTGAGGTTGGCTGCTGTCACAACCTCAGTTACGACTTGTATGAGCGACTTGTACAAAACTTAATATCAACTTATTGCTTAACAACCATCTTACTGCTATGGTTGACCAAGTGCCTACTCAACACGTACCCAGGTACCAAATCGCGTGATTTATATCACCGTTAGGTACGTGGGTACTTGTTTACAATATATGTATTCAATCCTTCAACCACGTTTCTGTCGTTTTACACCCACAAGTGTATTTTTCTGTTCTCGAGGGTTTATATGTGTGTGTTACTATATTTAGCATGTGTGTCTGCTTCCCTTGTTTTCCTACCTAAGTTTATTCCTGCATGGTTTGTATGACCATATATTGTACTGAATTTTATATGTACTTCCTACTTGTGCCGATGTTTATATAGTTTGTACATTCTGTACATTTCATTGCTTGTGAACATGTGCGAATTCTCCTAATTTTACTGCTTTGTACATTGTTTGGGAGATTTTATACGACCTAACGGTGGTATCTATTTTGTGCAGTGTCTTTGCGGTTTACATGCTTGTACATTTTACAGCATAGAGGCTTTTGCTAAGGTCTATTCGTTTTGCATGCTTGTATATGCTTATCCCTTATTTTTCTACCTATGTTCATTTCTGCATGTTTTGTATGCCCTAACAGCTTTGAAGATTCCATATGCCCTAACGGTATACATTCTGCGTAATTTGTCTATACATTTTCCAGCATAGAGACTTTTGCTAAAGTCTATTCGTTTTGCATGTATCTGCTTATCCCTTATTTTCCTACCTACGTTCATTTCTGTGTGTTTTGTTTGCCCTAACGGTACTATACATTTGTGCACTGCTGCTGTAGCTTCGGTGTATGTTTTGTGCTCATGCGCATGGGGCAGGTTGTGTTCTCATTCTTATGTTTGAACTGATGCTTTTATATAGGTTGTGTTCTAATGCTTTTATACATAGTTTTGTTCTATTGCTATTATACATAGTTTTGTTCTGATGCTTTTATACTTGTTGTGTTCTAATGTTTTACTACATATTTTCGATCTGATGCTTTTATACATGTGGTGTTCTAATACTTTTGTACATGGTTTTGTTCTAGTGCTATTGTACATAGTTCCGTTCTGATGCTTTTATACATGCTGTGTTCTAATGCTTTTGTACATAGCTTTTATCTGATGCTTTTATACATGTTGTGTTCTAATGTTTTTATGCAAGGTTTTGATCTGATGCTTTTATACATGCTGTTTTGTACATTAAAGCTATTATAGGCATATTCTATACATTTGTCGATTTTATATCTACTTTATACTTTGTGCTGGAGGAGGCTGTTCATATATTGATAACAAAAAGACATGCACGGACAGATCGGACTGACAGGTTGTTCCCTGTGAGCAAATGTTTTAGGCGGCCAGACTTGTATTCCGTAAGGAAACAAAACGCTTCCTTACAATATGCAAAATGTTTTCTTTAATGGATTCGAAAAAAATTATGACTTTCTGATAAAAATGAGTATTAAAAATTCATTTAAGAGAAATTTATCTTTATATGGTTCAGGCAGGTCTGTGAGAATAAGCGTATATGTTGTTTACACTTCTCAATGCTTGAACATGTATTTGTATAATCTATGCGTGCTTTAGAGAATAAGCGTATAATATATGCGCGCTTTAGAGAATAAGCGAGGAAAGAAAGGAAAAAGGACATCACAGGAAGTAGGAAATGTGTCTAGAAAAAAAATTAATTAAACAAAATAAAAGAAACCTTTAAGAAAATTTATTTGGAAAAAAAATAATGAACAGAAAAATTAATACGAACACTTTATTGAACATAGAAACATAGGTATGCACTATTGTTTGCACAGTACACTACACTTAAAAAATAATAGGTAAAAATGTTTAAAAAAACATATATCATATACATAAACATATATATTATAACACTTATTAATAAGCCTTTACCGACTTCAGATTTGATGACGTTCTCGTGGATTGGATTAATTTCGTGCTTTATTTAAAAAGAATTGTAGATTGCCCGCACGACGCGCTAGCATCAAAAAAAACTCTACTGCACTTGAGATTTGAACCCACCACGTTGAGTTAAAAGTCGAGACTCTTGCCACTCAGGCGGACAACTTGTAAAATTAAATAAGTTTAGTTCGCGTATTTTTCAAAACACTAAACATCTAAACATCTAGAGGTGATGATAGAAGAGCGAAACCGACCAAGTCAAGGAAAAAGAATCGGAAACAATCAGAAAATCATTAAAACCATTAGAATAATTAACAATTTCTTTTATATATATTTTTTTATATATATTAATGGAACTATTTTAAGTATATAATAGAGCTATTATATAAATAAAGCTATTTATATTTACATATAAATTATATAAATTAATATACAGCAACAGGAAATGCCTGTTTGATTTTCCCAATGACAAATCAAAGCGTTTGTTGCTATAAGCTCCAACTAGGCGGTAAGTTATTTAAAATTTTGGATTTAATGATAACAAGTGCTTTTGCAAGTGCAGTTAGTCTTTTTCTGGTTGCGGTTGTTCTAATTTTGGATTCCATACGATATCCGAACTTTTATATTTTTCAATTCAGTTTCATAATCCGTTTTCTGCAAATCATCTTGAAATTCTCTTAGAATATTTTGTATGGACATTTTGCTCTCTTCCGATATGGAGATTTTTTTACCATTCGCTGTTTGAAAACCTGCAAAATCAAAAGAAAAATTATAAAAATTAGCATCAAAAAGTGTGACGAATATCAATACCATACCTTGGATTATCTGCTTATTTTTTTGGAACTTAGATATCTTCTCGTTTTGATCTAAGATTATTGAAGCAAATACGTCATTGTCATCTTCATCCCAATTTTCACTTATCCCAGTTTTACGCCGATTTTTACTCTGATTGGGTGGCACTAGAGCTAAAAAATTTTGGATTATTTTAAATATTGTCTCATTGCAGATTTTAAAAACAACTTACTTTCATTTACGTTGTACGTGCCCTCTTTCTCGATATAACCACGATCTCCTGAAAAGAATGTACAAATTACAAAGTTAGGGTTGTTAAAAAAAGCCTATTTATAGCAACTTACTTTCTGAGATGGAATTGTCATCAATAGCGGCCTTGAATTTTTCCTCCAAATTCGATTTTGCCTTTTCTCTAACTTCACGGCAATAATTTCTTTTCGGTTTCTCCCGTAATATAAATAAAGGGGACCGCTCCAAATTTCTTAATTTGCTCTCAGGCGATGCTGTAGGACTGTTAAAAGGTGTTGTAGAAAAGTCCTCAAATATTATATCTACTATTGTCTTCTTTTTGTTGTCACCACGAGCTCCTTCTGGTGCGTCAATGTTGTTTACTTCTTTCATCATAACTTCCACTTCGTTGCAACATTCGACTAACTCTTCATCAGTGATATGAAATTCACTTCCAGCAGAGTGTGACAATAATTCAACAACAAGTGCCTCGCGCAAAGTATTAAATGAAGTATTTTAAAAAAATGCAATGGACGTGGAAGGACCGAAAAGCGTCCTTCTAATAATACCCAGGAAACATTTGAGGGGATAATACACAAACTAGGCAAAGAGTTGCACAGGATTATAACAGTAGAGATGGTGAGACGTGAATTGGAGAGGGTCAGGCGCAATTTAAATCGCCTGGAAAAGGAGTGTTCGAGAGGAACGTCCGCCCGTCGGTCAGCGTATACCGCCAACCTATGGTATGCGTTTAAATTAGGGTATAATCGGGCCGCTCCGTTCCCTAACGCTGCGGCAGCTCAGCGGTCTAGGGAAGGAAACACAGGAAATTTGTATTCACAGGGACTCTTCAGTTCTCCACTTTATTCTATAGTTATTTCTTCACTTTATTTTATAATTAACTTAATTAAAACTGCCTGTCTACACCCGGCTATTCTTATGCTATTCCTATACTATCTTATTCTATTCTTATGTTATTCCTATCCTATCTCAATCTATTCTTATTCTACTCCTATCCTATCTTAACCCAGTACTCCCCTCCGACTTTGGGTCCTCACAAAGGTAAGTTTGCATTTATCTTTACTCATTGTTATTTATAACTTATTTACTTCTTTCTATTTAATTTTAGATTGAAAAAGATATGCCGCCGCTCACCCCCAGACCATAGAAACGAGCATGCGCCTCCACGCCTCCTCACAATGAATGAATATTAAATAAGTGGCAAACGTTCGATGATGGGGCAGATAATGTAACTAAATTTACGGTGAAAACAAAATCGAAAGATATAAATCTTCCCATTTTCGTAAAACCGTATAACGGCAATAAGGAATTACGACAGAGATGGTATTTAGAAACACACACGCACATGTTGGAGGACGGCTAAAGGCGGTCCATTCACCAAGCCATGAGGGATGCCATTGAGGGCATTAAAATGGCCTACGAGTAGTGCGCGCTGCTAAGGGACCAGACGAGGGCCGATCCGAGTGGCGAGGCCGACAAGGTCGATAAAGCTGCACAAACGACCCCCCTCGTAATCTAGGAGGGGTGATCAAGAAAGACGCTCCGGAGTCCGACCCGAAGATAAGCGCTTCCAAAAGAAGACAGCCCGGCGATATAGACGCACCAACTGCCAAGCGTCGTAACGTGGCCAGTGGGCCCAAGGGGGTCGCGCAGAAGCCCACCGACCAGAATACGCGGGCTACCGGCGAGGACTGGCAACAAGTGACGGCCAGGAAAAAAAAGGACAGCACACTGCAAGTCAGTGGAGGGAAACCGGACGCCATCGTTATAGCTCCGACCGGCAAGCTCTCCTACGCTGAAATGCTGCGTAAGGTCAAAGGCGATCCCAACCTGAAGCAGCTAGGTGAAGTGGTCCACAAAATCAGGAGGACACAGAAAGGCGACCTACTGCTGCAACTGGACAAAAACGGAGAGAAAACGGAAGAGCTGAACAATGCAGTGAGCAGTGGTCACCCTACTAGGTGACCAAGCGGCAGTTAGAAGCCTGAAGCAACGCGGTACAGTCGAATGCAGGGATGTCAACGAAATCACCTCAAGAGAGGACATCTGCGAGGCCATAAAGATCCAATATGGGCTGGCAAACGCAGAGGTAGTTAGCCTGAGAAAGGCCTACGGCAGCACGCAAACGGCAATAATCAGCCTGTCGCAAGAGGAAGCCAACAAGCTGCTAGATGGTGGTAAATTAAGAGTAGGCTGGGTGGTGTGCCGACTAAGGGAGCACAGAGCACTGGTGAAGTGTTACCGCTGCTTGCAATTCGGACACATTGCCAAGTATTGTAAAGGGATATGCGACCGATCAAAAGTCTGCCGACGATGCGGAGAGGATGGGCACATCGCAAAAGTGTGCTCAAAAGATCCCCTGTGCTTTTCTTGTAAAGGCGTACCAAGTGCTGACGCTAAACACGTAGCAGGGAGCAGTAAGTGCCCGTTATTCAAACGAGCTTTAGCTGCTAGAGGACGCAAATGAGAATCATGCAAATTAATCTCAATCACGGCGAGGCAGCTCATAATCTGCTCAGACAGACGGTCATAGAAGAGAAGATAGACCTGGTGTTGATCAGCGAGCCATTCAGAAGGATGAACCGTGGCGGATGGGTTGCCGATGCAGCAGGGAAAGCAGCGATCTGGTCACCGGATTTTGCACTCCTGGATAAAAGCGCCGAGCACAATGGCTTCGCGAGGGCGAGAGCTCGGGACATACATTGCTATAGCTGCTATGCACCCCCAAGCTGGACGCAGGAAGAGTTCCTGTACATGCTAGATGATCTTGTGGCAAATGCCTGCAACAAATCACTGGTCATAATCGCGGGGGACTTTAACGCCTGGGCGGTGGAATGGGGCAGTAGAATCACCAATGCTAGAGGCCGTGCCCTACTGGAAGCGTTTGCAATGCTATCACTGGCGCTGGTGAATGACGGACAAAAACACACGTGAGTGATGGTCTGGTGCCAAAGTGCAAGTGGACGCTCAGTGAAGGCTACTCGGGCAGCGACCACCAAGCCATCTTTATGGAGGTTGAGGCTCGGCGAGGCAGAGGAGATATACGCCGGACTCATAGGGGTCCGAAGTGGAACGACACGTCGTTCGAAGAAGAAACCTTTAGGCTGACATTCTCTTCCCAAGCCATAAATGGTGATACAGCGGAGCTGCTCGTACGTGAAGTGTATACCGCTATAAACGAAGCATGCGACGCCTCAATGCCTAGGAGAAGAACGTGCAAAAAAGGCGCCCCGTGCTACTGGTGAAACGCAGAAATAAGCTCGGCTAGGAAGGAATGCCTCAAGGCCAGAAGATTAGTGCAGCGATCAAGGGGTAAGCCAGGCTTCGACAGTCGGGTCCACGCCTACAAATGCCTGCGCGGGGACCTAAAGAAAGCCATTAGGCGCAGCAAGAGAAGCTGTTTTGAGGCTCTCTGCAGAGAGACTGATGTCAACCCATGGGGAACCGCGTATAAGGTGGTCCTCAAGAGACTTAAAGGGCACGGCCGGCCACATGTCACGTGCCCTGTCATGCTGAGTAGAATTGTGACAACACTTTTCCCACATAAGCTACCGTACCTAGCGGTGGACTTCTTCGGAAGGGAGCAGGAGCCACCCCCGGTTGTTACCACGGAGGACGTGCTTGCGGCCGGCAAAAGAATTGGCGACAAAAAGGCCCCAGGTCCGGATGGAATCCCTAATAAAGCCCTGAAGGCAGCGATTAGGGTAAGGCCTGAGATATATGCCCAGCTTATGCAACAGTGCCTCAGAGAAAGAGTCTTCCCAGAGAAATGGAAGGCGCAGAGACTGGTGCTGATCCCGAAAGGTAACAAGCCGCCGTCTGACCCGTCGTCGTACAGGCCTATCTGTCTCCTGGATACGATGGGCAAGCTGCTAGAGTCAGTAGTGTACGAGCGTCTGCTGAGAGTAGCCAAAGAAAACGGTGCCCTATCTAACAACCAGCACGGCTTCAGAAGAGCGCGGTCGACAATAGACGCCATAAATCACGTAGTGAGGCTGGCGTCCGACGCCATAGCCGTGGATAGGTGGAAAAGGGGCGCCAAGAAATACTGTACCCTGATTATACTGGGCGTTAAAAACGCTTTTAATTCGGCGGACTGGGGAGCTGTCGGCAGGACCCTTATAAGAACGCGGGTCCCAAGGTATCTATTGGAAACCATAACGAGTTACTTGTCGAACCGTACGTTGGTGTATGAAAGCGACAACGGCACAGAACAGTATAAAATATCAGCAGGCGTCCCACAAGGGTCAGTTCTTGGCCTCGAGGTGGGAAAGAACGACCAAAGGAAGATGGACGTTCGTTCTTATCCCTAACATAAGACGTTGGGTTGACAGACGGCATCGAGAAGTAAACTATTACTTAACCCAGCTTCTGACTGGCCATGGCTGTTTCCAGAAATATCTACACAGATTCGGGCACGATAGTTCGCCTAACTTCCCGGTATGCGAGGATATGGAGGAGGACGCAGAACACGTAATGTTCTACTGCAGCAGGTTCGAGAATGGGCGGCCTCAAGTGCCACCCAACGAGATAACAAGCGCAATGGTTGGCAGTGCAGCAGCCTGGAACGCCGTAGACGCATTCGCTAGCAATACTCTCGTGGAGTTGCGGCGATTGGAGAGACAACGGGTGGAGAGCAGAGGGAGTGGAAGCCGATAGTGCATTCCACTGAGGTCCCACCATCAAGAGCGTGCTAGAGACAACCAGCCCCCGCGAAGTAATACCTAACGGTGGTCCCGCGGGGGAGAGTGGTAGACGAAGTGTGTGTGGGGGGTAGTTTTTAGTACGTATGCGCCAGGGATGGCGAATCGTGCATGCTGCTACTAAGACCCAGCAGTATCTTTCGAAGATTTTCTACCTCCAGCTCACAGACCAAAACAAAAAAACACACACACACACACACACACACACACACAACACCATCCCTCACGTCTACTACATGTTCCACATGACACTCCACTTACCCTCACAACACGGATTCCAACGCCAACGATCACTTTTCATCATGTGCCTCCCTCTCCAATTACACTCCCTCATATCACGTTAACAAACGATTATCTCCCATAAATCTTACCTCCATTACACACATCCTCCTCAACAAATGAAAAACCATTCCTCCACGGACATCAATTACTTATGATTCTCTTTACAAAAGTACATGAAAAAAAAGCACGATCGTGGATGCACATGTCTACACAGATTCACACAAACACTTCTCTTCATTACACGCATCTTAATGACCAAACCAAAAACGATTTCTTCAAGAACACACATTACTTACGATTCCGATAATAAAAAAACATATTTTGATATGAAACACGATCGTGCATGCTTGTCTCTACACAAATGTCCACGAACACATCTCTTCATTATACACATCTTAATGACCAAACCAAAAAGGACTCTTTCAAGGACATACATTATTTACGATACACAAATTTCCACGAAGAAAAAAATTAAGTGCACTCTGGGTGATGCGACTATTTCACCATATCGCATTTCAGAACACTTACACGTCTCATGATCCTTCCTCATTTCTGTTTTTTATTATCACTATTTCCATTCGTATAAATACCCCGCTGAGAATGGAAAAAGAACTAGTATTATGGTGCATTATAAATGATAAAAAGAAAAAGGTCAAACGGTATTTATGACCACACTTAAAAGTATTTATAGGGAAAAAGAAAAGACAGATGCAATTTTTCAGATAACGCTTGAAGGTAAGTTCACCAACATTTCTATCCTATATAAGCAGAGTTTTCCTTTTAGTTATTTTCAAAAATACTAAAACCACCAAATCGGTTAGTGAGTTAATTACTTTAAATAAAAATAGAAAAAATTAAAATGGATCCAAAGAACAACAAACAGCATACCAACATTATTATCATCAATATTATCAACGGAATACGAGAATCAATCTACTGCGGACTGAAAATTACAATTCTCAGATGACATTGGACTCTGTAATCTTTTTTCAAAAATACTAAAACCAGCAAACCATTAAAAAGAACAAATAGAAAAAATTAACATTGAACCTAACACACATAAGTGCACTTTTTGCCATGAGACAGTTGGCAATTTACTGGACCATTATTGCTCAGAATTTGCAAGAGCTTGTCAGCTAGGTTTGCTGCAAGCTGATTCCTTGAACAAAGGAAAAATTGGCGACCGGCAAACTAGGTGTAATTTCTGTTGTTCCATACCCATTTATGCAAAGAGTTCGTAGCAGGCTGTGAAACAGCATTTAAAGAAAACCTCCTACTTCCAGTATGAATGACGGACCGTCCACAAACAACGGCGGTAAACGTAAAGGAGTGTTTGAAGCTAGCACCAAGAAGAAAGTTCCTTCCAGGGAGGTGTATTGCGAGCCCTGCCAAGTTTTTATGATGCAGACAAAGTACAAAAACCATTTGAGGACCAACAAGCACAAAGAGAAAGCAGCTGTGCTTTTGTGCTGTGTGTTCATCACATCTCCGCCGACATCGGGAAATGTGATTCAATATAAAATCGTCAGCAACTCAAACGGATGAGATTGTAATAAACAAATTTTTGGATGATATCCGAACATTTATACACGAGCAAATTCAAACCAAATTAGATGAATTTGGCTCTGTAAAGTTCAATTTGAGGCTTTTTGGAGATTACGTGAAGGGCTTCGAAACAGAAATGGTGATAACACTGAAACACTTCTCAACGAAATTCGTTGCTGCAAGAGAAAACAGTGAAGTTGACGATAAGATTGACGAGCTTTTTATTGAGCTTAAAAGAGCAACTACAGAATACCAGGAACGAGAAAGCGGTTGGGCTATAGCAGAATTTAAATTCTGTGAATTAACCATTTGCAAGTTGGAGTCCTTTCATATGTACCATTGCCAATTAGTATATTCACTAAAAAGGCTACAATTAATGTGAAAAATGCTGATGTCTATTGTTTTAAATGGGAAGGGAATAAGATAAAATATTTAATGAATTTTGTAGATTCTAATCGATTCTTAAACTCTAGTTTAGAGAAATTGGCCAAATATTTTCAGTCCACTCAGTTTAAAATGTTAAAGAAAGCATTTAAGAATCCGGAAAAATTTGCGTAAGTCGTAAGGGTGTCTTTCCGTACGATTATGTAAGCGACATTAAGAAGTTTGATGATCCAAAGAGTGCTTCTATAATTATATGTCCGATCGAGAATGTAGTGAGGCTGACTAAAATTTCGCGCGGATGGTGTGGGACGCTTTCAAATGTCAGACCCTTAAAGATTATAAGGTTTGTAACGGCCGCGAACAAACCTCGGGTAGGGTGTCTGTCGGTCTGTATCAACCGCAAGCAGCGGAATAGCGGCATGCCGTTAGACAAAATCATGCGATTTTGTGGTACCGCTAATAAATCGCATGATCTTGCGGTATATGTTTATTTTATTCTTTTCTGTTTTCCTTGCTTACAAGTACAGGCAAAAATCGTATGATTTTGCGGTATCTTTGCTTGCTTTTGCAAGTACAGGCAGAATCGTATGATTTTGCGGTACTCCATTTTTTTCCTTTTGCTCTTGCAAGCATAGGCAAAATCGTATGATTTTGCGGGATCTATGCTTGCTCTTGTGTGAGAGTAGCGGCAAGCCGCTATAGAGAGAGCAACAGGAGGAAGAAGAGGGAAATTAAGTAAGCACGAGAGGTCTGTCTGCGTTTTAATTTCAAGTTGGAAGGTAGAACTATTTGGCATCTGGTGAAGTTCAGACGCATTTTCGAGCTTTTCATAAAACGGACAAATAAAAATAATTTTGTTTGAAAGTATCCTTCAAGTGTGATCAAAAGGACAAACATCAGCTAATGGGAAATAAAGTAGCAAAAAAAACACAAGAAAAAAAAAGGGAAAGGTGGAACAATTAAAAGAAGCATTTTGTGTGTGTTCTCGCGACGAAGAAATTTTTCTTCTGCCGACAAAAGTTTACAAAATAAATCCTTTGTGTAAATAATTGTATACAATCTAAATATATGTATATATATATATATTTATAGACATGTATATATATACATGTATACGTATGTATATGCATAGGAACATATTTGTGTCTAAATTGTGTAAAAGAATATATAACCAATCAACTCTGTATAACATAAAAAAAAAGGAAAAAAAAAATTTCTTTTTGTATGCGTGCTTTTGAAACAAAAAAAAAAATAAAAAAATATTTATATACATATTGTGAGTTGGTTACTACCATTTAGCCATCACGAGAAAAACTTTGTCACCTAATTCAATTATTTGTACAGAAATTCTACGATTGTAAAACTTTGCTGTAAAGTAAAACATATACATAAGAATAATACACACAAAAAAAAAATAAAGAAAAAAAAACGTTTTAGCAGAACAATGTTTTATAATAAAAAAAAATAGAAAAGCATTTATATATAAAAGAAAAAGGATAGAAAGAAAAAAAAAAATAATAAAAAGGAAACAAAAAAAAAGGGGGCATCCAGGTGTTTACTTCAGTCAAGATGCGTTGAGAGGAAGAAGAGTAATGTTCCAGTTTCAGTAGCTTATGAATTGCGTGCACCCCCATGCACCTACATCCCAGCTGTGTTGTGATTGCGCTGACTACTTAAAACGAACTTCCTACTTCCTTGCTGGGAACAGGAACCGCCGGTGTAGCAACTACCGCAACCGACCTCGCCTCGACACCGACCGCGTCAAGTATTGTAAGTTATTTTAGTTTGTTTAATTCCTTTTTCCTTTTTGTGATGAGTGGCTAAGCGTTACCGCTGCCGCCGCTGTAGCTGGAGGACGAAGGGGTGTGCATATGATGGCACTGTAGGGAGCACTCCAGACGGTTACAGACTGACTTACGGTGGACAGACGGACGGTGGACAACCGACGGGACCTATTCATCTTTTTCTTTGTCAGGGAAATATAAATGCTCTGCCGATATAGCTAAGACCGTGACAGGTTCTATATCTCGAAAGCAATGAATTGATACTAAGCGATGGTTTCGAGAATTTCAGGATCTTATATTTAGAAATATATAAACTACATCCTTGCAATTATGTTACAGCACCATCTCTTTCTTGGGATGCCATGCTGAAATATACTAAAGTTGAAATGGAACTAATTGTGGATCCTGAAATTCATACGTTTTTAAAAAGTAGTATTCGAGATGGTATTACTCAATGCACCCAAAGGTTGTCCGAGTCAAATAATAAGTTTAATGAAAATTATGATGAAAGCAACTCTGAAAATTATTTGGTCTATATGGATGCAAACAATTTGTATGGATGGGCCGTGTCTCAAAAACTTCCATATGCAAACTTCCAATTTTTAAGCGAAAGTGAGGTAAAAGATTTTGATATTTACTAAATTGATATCGAGGGAAGTAGTGGTTACATTTTGGAAGTTGACCTAAATTATCCGTCTGATATTCATGATCAACATGATTACCTGTGCAGACAATAAAATTCCTCCTACTGGCAAGTATAAAAAACTCATAGCAGATTTAACTCATAAAATGAGCTATAAGATTCATTTAAAAAATCTGCTCCTCTGCTTGCAACACGGGTTGCAATTAAAATGAATTCACAGAATACTAAAATTGGTTAGAGCCCAACATTAGTTTAAACACCAATAGAAGAAAAGTTGCCAACAATGAATTTGAGAAGAACTTCTATAAGCTAATGAATAATGCTGCGTATAGGAAAACCATGGAAAATGTTGAAAATCGCCGAGACGTTTGCTTAGTAAACAGTTATGAAAACAAAAGGAATTCTGAAGGGTATAGAGCTCTCATAGCCAAACCTAACTTCAAGGGCATCGAAATATTCGATAATGGGTTATATGGAGTTAAGCTAAGTAAATTGGAAATTATTCACGATAAACCGATATATGTGGGAGTAACTGTGTTAGAATTCTCTAAGTGGTTGATGTATGATTTTTATTATAACTTTTTACTTAACCAGAGCGAAACAATAAAGATTATATATATGGATACAGATTCATTTATATTAGCGTCTGATGGTAATATATATGACATTATTAAAAATAATCACACATCAGATTACCTGCCCGGCAATATACATAATATAATTCCTAATAACAAAAAAGTATTAGGTCTGATGAAAGACGAGAATGCCGGGAGAATAATGACAAACCTTGCAGGTTTAAAAGCCAAAGCGTATGCATACATAGTCAATGGTGGGAACAATAAAGAAAAAGAAGTGAAAAAAGTTAAGGGGATAAAAAAATGTGTAACCGACAAAATAAAATATACTGATTATAAACACTGTATTATAAATAGACAATCTTTTTATGGTGAACAGAGAATTATCAGAAGCAAATCACACAGATTGTACACAGAGATCTGCAAAAAAATAGCGTTAGATTATTTAGATGATAAGCGGTGTGTTTTAGATGATAAAATTTCCACACTAGCGTGGGGAAATTATAAAATAGGTAGTCAAATAATAAATAACGATGTATAAACACTAGGCATATATGAATATATGTAAAATAATTATAGAGTAAATAATACAAATATGTAAATGAAATGTAATTACTATGTATTCAAGAATAAATGTAAAAATTAATACGCAATGCAATTTTATACATATTTATCGAAGTAATTGAGTTTTATTAATCCATGAATTATGAGTTTGATCAAACCGTAGCCACTTCACAAAAAATTTGTTTTCCTGTTTCTTCAATATTTTTTCCACTAAATAGGCATTTTCGTCACGAACTTTTTGCATTTCGTATTTATAAAATGATCCTAATATTTCATTTTCCTTATAGTCTTTTAGAATGTAAGTAACAGGATTCGTAATTTTTATTCTACTGATCTGAAATATTTCGGTGGTCCAGTTTGGTTCATAGCCTTTAAAAAATACTCCTTTAAATTTGCTAATTCTAACATAATCCCCAACTTTAAACTTTGGTCTTCGAAATATTTTAGGGAAATTATATACAGTTTGTAATATCTGCTTCTCGTTGTGTTTATTGACTTCATTTGGTTTCATTTTTATTATTCTGTGATATGTATTATTGTATTTGGCTAGTAATGTTTGCAGGTTGTTTATCCATTTGTAATACTAAACATTTTCCACATTAAGTTTTTTAATGTTCTATTAAATCTTTCACATATGGAGGCTTTCATATGAGTATATGTATGATAATGATTAATTTGATAATATTTCATCAAACTTTTAAAATCTTTATTGAAAAATTCCTTTCCCTGATCAGTTTGAATATTTCTTGGAGATGTATTTCTTCTTTCCAATACCTGTTTCATAGCTTTAACTATGTCTGAAGAACTTTTAGATTTTACTGGTTCCGCGAAAACATATTTAAAAAATACATCAATTCCAACCAAAAGGTATTCATAGCCATTGTTTAGTTTATGAAATGTAATTAACTCAACTAAATCTATTAATTCCTTTTTTAATGAATCGCCTTCGAATAAAATTTTTTCTGACTGGTTTGTGAATCTCATTAACAACTTGAATTTTACTCATTTTTATACATTTATTTATTTATCATTCTCAAATGTAGCGTATGAATCTTAATATCCTGCCTAATCTTTATTGATATTTTCCGAGAAAATTCAAAACATAATCTTAACAAATCAATCTCAATATTAGGGTCGATGGATATGGACATATCAGCCAATTGAACATCAGTCTTATTTAATTCCACGCACTTTGGTAAAAAATGATTGTAATAAAAGAACGAGATTTGCTTTTATAATATAGTATTCCAGCATAGGAATGTTGATAAAAAAATTCCAATGCGAGTTATTAATCTCCACGTTTCAGCATCAAGTTTTATTCTATGCCCTTTTTGTTTAATAATCAAAAGACATTGTCCATCTCGATTATATTTAAAATTACACCCAATGTTGTCTAGAGTTGGATGATCTAGAATGCTCTCAGGTTCTATAAAGTCTATTTGATCCAATCTTAGTTGTATGTATTCCTTGTAGGCCATTAAATGAATCCATTGATCACGAGTGAAACCAATAAAATTACATTTATTATCTTGCAGCCATAAAAGCGGTTTAAAGTTTCTTGAGGGTGAAAAACCACATTTGATTTTAGTTTTTAAACCGACGAAATATTCCAAACCAAATATTAATTGATGGTCTTGATTTGTTTTTGGTAAACGCGGAGTTTTCTAAACACTTGGCGATATCCGATCCATTTATTGAAACGACACAAGTAGTACTGAACGTGATATGAAATCTTTTAGAATATAAACTCAAAAATTATATAAAATCAGCTCAGTATTTATCAGTAACTCATCAAACCATGGCCAGCGTAACTAAAAGTACATTCGCTCTTGTTGATTTCCAGTATTGTCATGGAAATCAGACACAAATTTTATTAAAGAGCTAGCATATATGAGTGCAAGTTCTGTTGCAGCTAACTACTTTTTATTTAGAACACCGTTCGGTGAAAAAGAATTAAATGAGCAAACTAAGGATCAAAATCATTTTTGTGCCAAATTTATTCATGGCTTTAGACTATTCCTTGTTAGGTGACATACTATCTCCATTGAATAATTATGAGTACGTTTTAGTCGTGGGAAGAGAAAAACAAGAATTTTTTAAAAAATATTTGAAATCTAAAGTGATATTCGTGGACACTCAAACATCTTTGAGAAAACTACCTAATTATTTTACTAACTGCCCACATCATCGAAATGATCTTAAATTTAGATGTGCCCTTAACAATTTATATAAACTTTTTATCTACCTTGAAAAAAAATCAAACGCCACTGAAGTTATTACTTAAGATTAAATAAATTAATATTTATAATGACGAATTCTATGAAGTCCTAGTTTATTCTCTAGTTTATAATTAACAAAACAACATGTTTTATCAAATTTACCATCCATTTACTATGCTTATTAGTGGACCATCAGGGTCCGACAAAACAGCATTTTTGAAAAATCTTATTCACAATAAGGATTTCTTGATTAATGTGAAAATTGATCGAATAATTTGGTGTTATGGTGAAGAAAATGCAAAACCTGATATAAATAACGTTGCACATATTGAATATAACAATGGAATACCAGAAAATTTGGAAAATGTTCTCAACGAACCAACTATCATCGTACTCGATGACTTAATGATGGGAGCTTTCAACAAAACGGTTTGTGAACTTTTCACAAAGGGGTCACACCATAGGAATTTTTCTGTCATTGTAGTAACACAAAACATATATCACAAATCGTCGCACACAAGAGATATTTCATTGAATTCAAAATATATAGTTGTGTTCCAAAATCCTACAGATATCTTACAGTTTCAACATTTAGCAAATTCATCCAGAAAATTCATCTGAACTTATGAAAATATATAAAGATGTGACTAGCAAATCTCACGGTTATTTATTAATCGACCTTACACAAAGCGTAAATGATTTATTAAGGTACTAAACGAACATATTTAATCCGAATTTTTGCTATTGCTTCTGTGATACCGGAGAAAATGGTCTTAAAAAAGAGTTTAAAGCGACTGAAAAACCACAAACATATGCTGTATGTCCTCAAAACCAATAATAGAAAATTAAGAAGAGCTATACTCAACTGCGCTGATGATGAATTAACTAAAACTTTGACTAAGATTGTCTCTAACACAATAGCTGAAAACACTAAACTAAAAAATAAAGATTTGCAGGTTTTAAAAAAGTATAAAAAAGAACTTAGGTTCATGTCGAGACCAAACGGGTCCATAAAGTCTAAAAGAAAGGTTCTTGTGCAGAAAGGTGGTGGCTTCTTACCGATAATCATAGCATCATTATTAAGCGGATTTATCGGAAAATTGTTAGATAATGTTCAATAAATTTAAGCCGAAGCTAAATAAAGTAATCTTGTTGTACCCAAGTGCATACCACGCGATGATGGACGACATATATTCAGCAGAATTTATTAATAGAAAGCTTGTAACGTCCGCGAATAAACTCAAGGTAGGGTGTCAGTCGGTCCGTGTCAGCCAAAGACATTGCAGTAACGGCATCCCGTTATGCAAAATCGCAAAATAGAGTTGTGAGAATGATTGAATGAAATAAATATCATAAATCAATCTGTCTAGAGAACAAATGCAAAATAAAATCGTTGGTGTGATTATAAAATTAAAATGAAAAAAAAAAAGTTGGTGATTAGATAAAGAACGATGCCCAGGACGGCTTTCATCAAATTTTTATCCTATAACTGATAGTTAAGCACGCATGTATTCCTTTCATCTTTTTTAGTGCAATGGAGAATTGGTAATTAAATCTCAAAAGACAAAAAACCACATAAGGCAGTTTGAACTGTTCGTTAGCGTTTGTCTTAAAATCGCGTTCGAGCGAAATCCAAGTGTACGTTGTTATGCAGTGTGAACCAAAAGAAAAAAATTCTCCACTTTAAAGAAGGAAAATATTCTAATTTTATATTGAGTGTGATTTAACAGAAGAATGCATCCAAATTCTGGATCTGATAATAATAATAAAAGTCGTCTACTTGTCACATTTTGATAATCAATTCAATAATTTTTTTATCTGAATATCAAAAAAGAAAAAGGGAATATAAAAGAAAAATTCTATAACAGCCGTTCATAAAACGAGGAACGATAAAGAGGAATAAAGAAAATAGAATTGATAATTAAATCTCAAAAGACAAAAAAACCACATAAGGCAAACAAATAAGAAAAAAGCGGTATAAAGTCAGAATATTGTGTGTTTTTAATTCTTAAACGATAGAATTGCCTTCAACAATAACGAAGTGAAGAGTTGAGTGTGTTGGTAGAATTTACCAAGCAAAGCGCATCGCATTCGTGTAGGAATATATTATTTTTAAATATCATTGACGGAATGCGTACGAAAACAAAAAAAAAAAAAGTAAAAATAAATGAAACAAAAATATATCTATGTAAATAACATAAAATTATGGAAATATTGTACAAAGAATACGTGAACTTCTTATTACGATAGCTTTTGCGAAATAGTATACATTAAGAAAAAAATTGTTAATATTAAAATATTTAAAAAGAAAGAGAATTAGTATAAAGAGGCATTAACATTAATATATGAGTCAAATTTGGCAGCTAACCTGCCTGCATCAGTTAAGTTAGAGAAATTTAAACATGAGACGAGAAGTTTTTTGGATTATTTTGATTTGTTTTTTCTGAAATAAAAAAATAAGGTGATATTAAAGTGTATGCGTTGTTTATTTTCTTTACTTTGCTTGCATTGAGCAAATAATGCAATTATAATGAAAGAGAAGCAAAAAAAACGTTGGAGAAGTACTAGTTAATGTAACGGAGGCTCGCCTTGTTTTTTTTCGATTTCAGTGTAAAGCAAAGGAATCTTTTCATTGTCTGCAATTGCACATACGTACATATGAAGATTTATTTAAGAAAAGAACTTTACTAGCAAAAGTCAAACTCTAGACATAAATTTTTTTTTACATACTTAAAATCCATGCATACGAATAATTATCAAAAAAAGATTCAAGCATTGTATTTTATAAACAAGCCTAGAAGACATCGAAAGCAACAAAAAGGTAAACAATTGAAAGCAATTGAAAGAATAAAAAAAAACAATATTGTTAACCAGTATCGGCACTGCAAAAGAAAAAACGAATTTATAAATTA
Source organism: Glossina fuscipes (assembly GCF_014805625.2). Taxonomy (NCBI): domain Eukaryota; kingdom Metazoa; phylum Arthropoda; class Insecta; order Diptera; family Glossinidae; genus Glossina; species Glossina fuscipes. Next base: position 7,634,545 of record NW_023998464.1, on the reverse strand, counting down.
GAAAAATTGTATAACTTTGTTTTTTTGCTTTTATATCAAAACCATTCAAAAAAAAAAGGAAAATAAAAACAGTGAAGAACATTTGAAGGCTAGGAAGTGTGTTTTTTTTGGTGACATCAGATGACTTCGTTTAGAAAATGGGAAACTTTCGCTCAAATTAAAGGTGGAAAAGAACCCTGTTGGAACCACTTGATTGATGGAAGTGGTGATTTTTGTACGCATAGCCTCAAGACAAAAATTACCTACATGTGGCTTGCCATTGAGGCTGTTTGAAAATTTATATACGCCACATCTCATCGGCAGCGAACACCAGAGATCAACAGCGATTAGCACAGAGGCCTTCAGCACTACAGAAGGGAGCACGAAGTCATTTAGAAGAGACAACGCATGTTAGTCAGGTATTTACCTTTCCCTTTTTCTGTGTCCCGAGTTTCCTGTGAACCACAGTGAACGGCTAAGGCCGAACATGCCACTGCGGTAGCAGGAGTGCGATTTAGGGGGGGTGCACGCGTGAAGGAACCGTAGGGGGACATAGGACAGATACAGACGGACTCACTCTAGGCGGACGAACGACAGGCTACCGACATAAAACCTTTTCTCTTCTTGTGTGTGTTTTTTTTCTCTTTCTTTGTCATGCGGCTCAGAAAGCTAAACTCCATCAATTAAATCGCTCTACCGGCCAGCGGAGCTAGACCCGTGACAAGCTGTTATCATATTTCAACAATGTCTCCCTTTCAGAATATAACAAATGGATCAAAATTCAACAAGAATTAAATACTTATATTAGAAGGAAATTAAAACCAATTAAGCAAAACTTTGACCATATACCCGAAATGGCGCTTTCTAAAAGTGATGTAGAAGATGGCAAAGTTAACATTGAAAAATCTGAAATCCTCTTCCAAAACGTGAGCAATGACGGTATATTTGAAAATAGTAGCGAAAAATTGCAAAGTGACATAGATGACAATACATTCAAAAATAATAGCGAAAAATTGCAAAGTGACTTAGATAATAGCATTTCAAAAGATGAATTTATGACGCCGGAAAAATTCTTAAATATAAATAAAGAAGCAACACCACACCAAGTAAGCAGACAACCTACAAAACATAATATAAAATCGAGAATTCAAAGACGCATTTCTCCATATAACACTCGGCTTAGAAGCCAACTTAAAACTAAGGATGATTTAATTAAAAACGGACTTTCTACAGATATTATCATTCCAGACGGAAAACGAAAATTGGGGCAGACATCTTCAATTCAGAAGGGCGAAAATAGTTTTAAGTGGATTGCTTTATAAAAATGTACATTTGAGCTAATTTTAAATAAAAAGCTATTACAATCGTGTTTTGAGTTCATTTATCTAATGCCTTTTAAACTATGAACTACATGGAGGATCTTTATGTAACCTTATTAAGCAACAATTCAGTTGTCGTTTACGAAAAGAATACTTTGTCCTAATTTACAAATATTGTACATCTTCCTACTATTACAAATGATCAGTGGGAAGTTGGAATAACCGAGCTGTTTTTAAATAATGCTAACATTGAAAGTGATACACCTCAAGAACAAACGCAGGAATATTCACCATTATTTATTTATACTGACATAATAAAACCTCGTTGCGTTGGATATAAAATTTTAAGATGTCTTCGGGTTCTGTCGTTAAATGAAAAAAGCAAGTGTTTTGAGTTCACCAGCGTAGAGTACTATAGCCTTGAAATTGCTACTATAAAGGACATCTCTATACTCATAGATAGTACAGACGTTTCCAAATATAATTTTCGTGATTCCATTACACTTACTTACATTACTCTTCACTTTAAAAAAAAGAAACGTAATTAAAATAAAACTAATATAAACGAGAGCACAAATAATATTTCATTCAGAAGTGTAACGGACTGACATGGAGCAAGTGTATACTTCATATTACTCTAATCAAATCGGAAGTGGATTAAGTCACATAGGACTATTATATGTGTCACCACGAGTCGTACAACATGGGCGTGGCCTTGGTTCATTCTTCGCGTCTTTTTTTAGAAATTGAAAAGCGTTGTTTCTATCAGGTTTGAATGCGATTAAAGACCAGGCTATGGATACGGGCAAATCTATTCTCAATGACTTCGGTCGCAAGCCACTTAGAAATATTTTGGCAGAGCAAGGCAAAAGGCTTTAAGTAATTTAACAGAAAAAGCAGTCAAGAAGATATCGTCTAAATTTCAAGAAGCTTCTGGCAAAAGTAGTATAAGACGTCGAATCAAAAGGAAACGACGTCAGTCAAAAAAGAGATCTACCTCGAAACGCACGAAAAAATTCAATCAACGTAACAAAGTAAAAGACATAATTGCTTAGAAACTATGGGCACTCATATAGAATGTATGAAAAGTGAATTAGATTCATTTGCACCACATCCTATACAAAGCAGCATTCTAAATACAGAAGAAGTCTCATATAATCCTATTCAATCCTTAGGCAATCCTAGCTCCATAGTATTTCTCTGTCTTGGTAATGGCGATACATATCGAGACCTTTGCAGCGTTTATTTAAAGTTGGTTGTTCAAATGAAGAATAAAGATAATTCTGATGTTACTGAAAATAAATGTAGCGTTGTAAATAATCTTCTGCATTCCATATTTTGAAGCGTATCTGTATATTTAAATAACGTATTGGTTCCGCAAAGTGACAACAATTAGCATATATACAAAGTCTACTCAATTGCGGCACTGATGCAGGTCGAACTCATTTATCATCTCTGGATGGTATCAGATTACTACACCGGCGAAATATTTCATGATGGTAAAAAACAATTAACCGAATTGTTTGATAACAGTAAAAAAGTTGAATTGTTCGGAAAGCTGCATGGTGATATTTTTAATCAGCCTAAACTCTTGCTAAATAATGTTGATTTGCGCATAATATTTAATTTGGAAAAATCATCATATTATTTAATGCAAAATCCTGCCAAGGAAACGCAGTTTAAGATATTGGAAGCACAATTGTTTATGAACCACATAACTATTAATCCAGGAATACTGGTTCATAAAATATTACAAACAAAAGCAGCCTTATATCCATTTAATAAGCTAGAAGTTAAAACATTCACTCTGTATCCTGGAAACCGTACCCTATCATTAGATAATGTTGTCATAGGACAACTTCCGACATTTTTAGCTTTTTGTATGGTTTAAAATAGCGCTTATTCAGGCGATCGAACAGCGGATCCTTTCAAGTTCGAGTGTTAGATAGAAATCTATACATGCAAAACGAACAAACTTCAGCAAAAATCTCTATGCTGTAAAATGCGCAGATTGTGTAGCACCGTTAGGGTATACACAACTTACAGGAGTAAGTACATGAGTAGAAAAAATAAGAACATACGACAACGCATAAACTGCATACATAAAATGTACAAAGGCACGATCACACATGCCAAGCACGTAGAAACACACAAAGCAAAGCATATGCAAACACAAAGGCATAGTAAGGCACAAGCACACACGTACCTAACGGTGGTTGAATCACGCGATTTGGTATCTGAGTGTCTGTTGAGTGGACATTTGAACAAGCATAGTGATAAGCTAGACGTAAGTTGGTATTAAGTTATGTATACGCAGGATCATGCAAGTCGTAACTAGGTTGCGACTGCAGCTAACCTAAGCTAAGCATACACACAAGCATAGTACCTGAAGGCATATGTAAACACGTAGAACATGTTGGCAAGAGGACAAACGAGCGGGACTTCAGCTATAAAAGAGCAGCGCATCGCACAGAATCGTTCAGTTTGGTGTAATAGCCGTCTAAGGTAAGTACCTACGGACAATTTGACGAGTTGACCTTTACAAAGAATTTTTTTTTTTTTTTGACTTTACGGATAGGGGATGTGCTGGTTTAGCTGTTAATCGCCATCCCTGAAGGACTACTGACTCTACGGATAGGGGATGTGCTGGTTTAGCTGTTAACCGCCATCCCTGAAGGACTGGGAGGAACATCCTTTTTCTTTCTACATACGAAGGACCATCCAGAGACGAACTGACGGCCCAGGCAGCTATGACACTGGCAACGTTTCCGCTTTTCTTGTAGTGTTCCGCGACAGTTAAAAGAGAACAAAGTAATAATAAATATAAATAAATCTGGTGCCACGTGGAAGTCACACCAGAAGTCGGGTCACCTCGCTGGTTCCTTGCCATAGCCAGCTTCTACACATCGCTGTACTTCTCTCCAGTAAAAAGGAGGTCCGGATTATTTTTATTCTAAATTTTCTTGCAACGAACCTTAAAGTGGTTGAGTTATACCCCGCCCAAGAAAACCCGTTACAGTGCTAATATTTTAAGGCAAGGAAACATATGCATTGAAGGCAAATTCACTCGGGCATTAACATCAGCTGTAACTTACATAGTTTACTGCGAGTATGATTCGATATTAGAGATTGATAGAAACAGAAACGTGAAAATTACGCTTTAAAATGAATACGACACAAATAGAACAATTACTTAAGGCAAATCAATCTACAAAGAAGTATTTTCAAGGTGTTTTCCCAACTAATAATTTACCACGGAAAGTGAGCTCTAAACCTGCTATTATAATAGCAAATACAGACTACTCTAATCAACCAGGAGCATTGGGTGGCCTTTTATTTTATTTTTAAGTTAGGAGCGGAATACTTTGATTCATATGGTCAACGACCATTGAAGAAAGAATTTTACAATTTTTTAAAGAGAAACTGCGACACGTATGTATGTAATAAACAGCAACTCCAAGCATACTTTTCAAGCACTTGCGGGCATTATTGCTTTATAGCGAAAAAATTTAATGCTTATCTCAAACACTTTAGTAAAACTGACTACATCTTTAATCATAAGAAAATACTCAAACTATGTAAAAAACAGTTTTTAAAAAAATAAATTAAAATTGCATTTTAGATATCAAATTCTTTATTTTCATTTGGAATAAACTCAAAAATAGGTGCATTAGCTATAGATTTGTCTCTTCCCCGAAAGATAATATTTTGAATATTATTTTCCTTTAACTTTTTATACGGATTCTTGGATGGGAATACTTGACTAAGACGCTTCGGAAGAAATATCCAGAGTAACTTTCCCTCTGGTGATTCCAAATAAAGGACAATCTTTTCTCCATATTGTGTTGCTTTTGCCTTACATCCGCCTATTTTATAGGATGGATCAATTGATATTTCATCTAACTTTGTGTATCCTTGTCCTGAAATTTTCCAGGCGTCATTTAGAGTCTGCAGAAAGGTCATTTAAAAAAATTAGACAATTTTTAGAACAATTATATGAAAAATATTTCTTTTGTTTCTTTTTTCTTACCATGGCTTTTGTTGTATTGATATTGTAGTTCTTTTTCTAATCACGAGTTTGAAGCTACTAACTAAAATTCAGTTTATTTTTATAGATTTCTGGTCACATTGGCTATAGTTATCAGAAGAATAAAAATAAAACATAAGTTTAGTTATTATTTATTTGTTTAATGCTTTATTGTACTAAACCCTCCAAATTAATTTTAGAAATTTCATTATTGAAACTATCGTCTAAAAGTCTGTTGTAGTCCGTAGTAACTGTAGATATATTAATATTTAACAGGTGGGCATGGAAGCTATCATTGAAATAATGATCATAGCTTTCAATTGGATCAGCAAGTGTTTCAGTTTGATATCTGAGGTCGTAATACGGAGTCTCGCTTTGAAGGAATTGGTCCATTAAATTATTCGCCATGAAGTTTGATTGGGAGGCGGTTGCCCAATTAAACTCCAACCCTTCAGAAACTTGAGCAACTCGAAGAGACGAGATTGGATTATATGTACTAGGTTGTGTTGATACAAAAATTTCCAGATCGTCCTCATTATCATCGGAAAGTGAAATAATCTCGGAAGTTTGTGACGGTAAAAAGATTACAGAGTCCAATGTCATCTGAGAATTGTAATTTTCAGTCATCATCATTTCCGAAACCAGAGGCTTCGAGTTTAAAGATAAGTAAATTATGGTTAACCTTATCAAATGCTTTGCTTAAATCAGTGTATATAACATGACAGGTAAACTCTAACAAGTTGGTGACTGTAGATCTCCATTTTCGAAAGCCGTGCTGGTGCGGAGAAATATACGAATTAATGGCAAAGGCCAAATGCTGAGTCACAATTCGCTCGAACAACTTAGGCAAGACATCCAACTTGGCTATGCCTCTGTAGTTTTCAACAAATTGTCTACTTCCACTCTTGTGGATTGGAATAAGGAAACTACTCTTCCAACACGAAGGGAAAACACCTAAATTCAAGGACAGGTTAAAAGTCTTTGAGATCACACCACATAACTCGACAGCCCAAGATTTAAGTACACATGATGAAATTCCATCAGGTCCAGGCGCACAACTATATTTTAGAGAGCTCAACCCTTTAAAAACGTCATCTTCAGAAATGACCAGGTTAGGCATTGAAACAGACTTAGTTATGAGATATGAGTAGTTTGCTGATAAATCGGAATTAGCAGTCGCAAAGTTTCGTCGGCAATACTCAGCAAACAGATTTGAGATTTCGAAATCATCCGAGGAATCAGACCCATTAAAAGAAACACGAGAGGGATATGTGGAAATTTTTCTTTTAGTGTTAACAAATTTAAAAAAGAATTTAGGATTAGCCAACAGAGAGGATTTAATGAACTGAAGGTATCTGTAGTAATAATGGTGGCTGAGGGAGTAAAATCTATGCCTCGCCACCGAGTAAGCGAAATAGTCGACCGCAGAGCCACTTTTCGAATATTTTTTGAATAGCGAGTTTTTTCTATTCTTGCAATATTTAATTGTCTTGTTAAACCACGGGGGACACCTGCTTCGAGTTCGGCACTGCTTGAACGGAACAGATGCAGCAATAGCTAGATTTAATGTATTGTAGAACGATGACATTAAGCTTTCAAAAGTTCCGTTTGAGAAGTCAATCCTCTTATGTGAAAGACGATGTTTTAGCAATACAATATTGATTTTATGAAAATCATAATGTTTATTTAAAAAAGTTTGATTTGGCACATTAAGGCAGTTGAACGAACCATGATTCATATGATGAAAGGAAATGCACATTGATGGATGATATGGATCCTCAGGTAAACTCAACGGTGGACAACGATTTACGTTAATCTTGGGAAAATTGGCAAAGCAGAGATCGAGCAGTATACCATTACAATTAGGGGTACGATTGTATTGAACCAAATTATGATCAAACAATTCATTAAAGAACACAACAGCCCTATCAGACGTTGAAGTAGAAATCAAACAGCTAGAATTATGACTGTTACACCAAGTGACTTCAGGCAAGTTGAAGTCACTCAATGCAACGACCAAATCGGTGGGTCTAGACCGCTTGGCCACTTCACAAATGAGGGCAGCGTGTTTTTTGTAAATGGAGATATCATAATTTGGGGGAATATAGGAGCAGGTTATAAATAGATGTTTATTAGGCATTTTCGCACAAATGGCGATAAATTCAACGACAGAAGAAGTGGGAAATTCAATCAAATTGGAAGGGACTGACGCAGATATGGCAATTAATACACCACCACCGATGCGATTCACTCGATCATTTCTAAAGACTTGGAAAGAATTATGAAAAAGTTCTGACGGATGAAGTTCGGGTTGTAGCCAAGTTTCAGTGAAGACCAAACAGAAAAACTCCGTGCTCACTGAATTTAGAAAACTAGAACGAATTTTTGAATTTAGGTCCCTAACATTTTGATAAGTGAGAGTTAATGGGCCTGAAGAAACATTTAGTTTTTTGAAGGCGACAAGACTATTGCTTTGGTATTACGGGGACGATCTCGAGGGATAAATTCTTTAATTAAGGATCCTACTGGCCACATTGGTTTGTTTAACAACATATCACTGTTTTCAGTCGGGACTAGTATTTTAAAAGAGGAGATTGCCCTAGATTGAGAAGGAGCCATTTTGAAGATGCTGACGCGCTTTAAGTTGACTGATGGGACTTTCGCCGCCAGATAACTTTTTATGTTATCCACCGATGTTTCAGGTGCCAGACTTGACACAAATATTGCTTTTCTGGGAGGAACTGCTGTCAAGCAAATGTCATTAGTTGGAACAGGAGAGTTCACGGTTGGGGAGTTTACATTTGGGGAGAATATAGATGGGGTTATCGCCCTAGTACCGGCAGCTTGTGAGACTTGCCCAGTCTAGTGACCAGCGTTCACATGCGAACAGCCAGGGAGAAAGGATGATTTATTTTTCTCTTCATTATTTTTAGGCGATGGCGCTTGATTGGAGTGGCGGCTCTGGGCGGAGATACCCTTGCCACTTCAGCGTAGCTTAAAACCGAAGGACTTGCCGGCTTGTTTGTAACTGTTTTGTCACCAACCGACTCAGCAATATCGGAAACATTAATGTTCATTTTAGAGTTAGAGGGAGCGGTAAGTTGTACCAACGAATCAGATTTGGAGGAACTCAGACGTGACGTCCCACACGCTACGCTACGAGTTGTTATTTTTCTGGCTTGGGTAGAAGATGAGTGCTCAATAAAACGACACTCATCAAACCTAGATTTAATTAGCTCAAACTTTTTCCACAAGGAGCCGAGATTTCTACTCAATTCCGAAAAACCATTTTGCGTCGCCGTGAAAAGTTTATAAAAATGAATGTCCCGCTGCCTACAGTCAGGACATGACCAAAGCGCTCGCAGAGACAACAAGAAACGAATCTATCAGATTCCGGCCCCGTTTTCGCCCGACAAGGTGTATATAAACACTCCATGTCCAGTGAAAAAGAAAGTTGCGGAGTATGAAGAACAAACAGACAAATTGCAAAAAACAAAAAAAAAACCTCACATAAAAATTTATCCATTTGTGCAAAACTTCTCTGTTACGTTGACACTGTAACAAAAGATAAAATGCAAAACAAACTGCTAACACTGAAAAAATAAACAGAGAAAAAGAGAGAAAACAAAAAAAAAGAGAGATTTAAAGCTAAAAATTTTTGTTTGCAAAAAAACCAGTGAATCAAAGCGTAAAGAAAAAATACTTCTTTCACTTTGAATTCAATCATTTTCTTCTCAAAGTATATTATAAATTCACACACTATAAGGCAAAATAGCCACGAAATTCAACAAAAAATTAATTATTAATTGCCGAAAACAAAATATAGATGACTATACCGCGCGACAGAGTTGCTATAACACGTAAATTTCTTGAAATCACATTTCATCTGCGAGTTAAAAAAAATGTAGAGTATATAGTACCTTTAGTGGATGGCGAAAATAATGCATACTATGCACAAATACGCGGACTGCTCGTAGACAGCTTTTCTAAAAAGTCGACATTCTTAACCCCGCTAATACCTACGCAAGAAAGTCCCGATCCCAGGGATGGCTTTGACGCTGCCACTTAATTGGTAGACAATTTCAGAATTGTCTGTTTCAGGTTAATAAATAATAACATACTTGCGTATGTGTATATTTCTGTTTTAGGTTCCGACGAGGAATTGTCACGCAAATTATCCTGCCTAGAATTTGTGATGCATGCGCCTATTAAATAAACAAAAACAATAAACTACTATTTGGATCGCACTACACTCTTCCCTTTGATATGGAATTTGATTCAAAGCCAGGCGGCTGTATACGGACAGCATTGCTTGAAGTGCATTGAAACAAATCGACAGAAATTTATTAGAAAAGTGCTTTAATAAACTAAATTCATGAATCCTACAAACAACGGCATGGAGAGCGTATGAAATTCAATTTTATCTTATTGCCACAATTAGAGCGGCGGCTTTGCCGAATGTTTAATAAGCTTGGAATGTAATACAAAGATTTTGAAAAACAATTTCTTATTTCGAATTTTTTTAATCTTTAATTTTTTTTTTTATTCTAGAGTACATTTAATAATGCTTTCAAAAAATTCAAAATTCATTTACAAACATTCAAGTTTTCGTAACGTCCACATATAAGGGGTCCGAATATGTTAAGTTACGCAAACGAGCGTCATTAGGCGGACGAGGAGAACCATCCTTTTCCTAACGAGTGGGTTTAGACAGATAATTTTTTTCGAATTTTAAGAAGAAACGGGGCAGAAAAAATAAAATTATCTTTCTTTATTTACCATCCGTAATTAAAATTTACCCCGTTTCTATTTCTCCAGAAATGTGTACGCCAACTATTTTCTAAAATTTGAATTAAGGCCTGGGAGCTTATTTGATCATCTAGAAGGACGGCCGAAGACTTAATTTTCAAATGTAAACATATGATAACACCAAAAAGCAGTTCGTTTCTTTTCATTTTTCTTCTGTTTAAAACGCTTATTTTTACCCGCATATTCTTTAAAAAGCAAAGTTGATTTTTTAAAAAGGTCCAAGCCTACATTTAGGCCAAATTTTAGAGTTCAGACTTAAGTCCGAATTAATAATAAATTATAAATAACTTTAGTGATCTTTTTTCTTCTCTTTCTATATATATATATTTTATAATTATTTCTTTTTTTCGGTTTTTTATAATTATAGTGTACACGATCAGAATTACGCCGCAATTCACAAACACTAGAACACCCTGCAAAATCAGTGAAAACTCTCTATGAGCTTTAATAACATGTAGTGTTTTATGAGTATAGTTATATTTATATGTACTTGGCGACTCTTCATCACAAAAATATACTTACAGCTGGTTACCTTTAGAATTACATCCGATTTAATGTGCGATTTGTGCTATTTAAAAATTTAAAATGAATCTAACAATTGAAAGATCTAGGCTTATTGCCTACTCAGGTTTAGTAAAACATATCGTGAAACGTGGAACCAGTAAAATTGCTGTAGAAGTAGAACCTGACATCTTGAATAAATTAGAGAATGAACAGCTGAAACCGAGGAAACATCCCGGGGTTATAAAATTGAGTCGCATAGAACTACCTATAAATATAGCAAAAGCCTTGCAAAAGGCGGTTGGCGATTATCCAGTTAAGGCTTTACTAGAAGATGCTAAGAAATTGAATCGATTCCTAAGCAAAAGACACCCTCCACCAGAACCGGATGAAATCAATACTAAAATGAGTAGAATCATAGAAGAAATTAATGCTGTAATGCCAATTGAAAAGACATCACAGTTAAATGAGGTGGAGAAGCGAAAATGGCAACAACGACGCGACAATCTGGTCAGAAAAAGATTTTCGGAGCGTACATATGCTTGGAAACCTATTGTATATGGACCATATGAAGCTATAGTGTATGCTCTCGGTCGTGGAGCTAAAGAATTTGCTGCTTTAAAGCGTATTTTGCAAGAAATTGTAAACAGAGATCCTGACTTCAAACCAAATAGTTATCTTGACTTTGGTTCAGGCGTAGGCACTGGTATGTGGGCTGTCAGCACTTTATGGGAAAACACATTATACGAATACTTCAACGTAGACAGTTCTCGGGAGATGAATGATCTGTCAGAGCTAATATTACGTAATGGTAACGAAAATCATGAGATACCTTTACGCAACGTATTCTACCGGCAATTTTTGCCAGCATTGGAGGTTGGTTTCACATTATTCATCGTGAAAACCATAAATTTACAACAAATTGTTTCAAATTTATAACAGACAAAATATGATTTAGTGGTGTGTTCTTACTCCCTCTTTGAATTGCCAAGCACGAAGCATCGTCAAGACGTTTTATTAAATTTATGGGCGAAATGTGATGGATATCTGATCGTAGTAGAAGAGGGTACAAGACGAGGTTCCCAACTAGTCAACGCTGCCAGAGATCTGATACTCTCTTTAGACAATCCTAAGGCGGCTGGCCATGTTTTTGCACCTGTAATTTGCAAACAACATATTAAGTCCAATGTAGTTATTAGCCACTTTTTTTATTTAAGTGCCCTCATGATAAAATTTGTCCTCGCTTCTCGAATTTAAATGATCGGACGCCGTGCAATTTTGAAACGCTTTATGAGGAGCCGCAACACTGTAAAATTTCTCAGGCGTACGGTGTTGCTTGCTACAGCTATATTATTTTGAAAAAAGGCCTGCCACAGGAGGCTAATTCATGGCCCAGGTAAGGTGAAGCAATTACTATACAAATATAATTTTAGCTTCTTTTCTGAGTAATGTTCTAATATTACGAAGAAAAAACATGCATTATTGAATTAATTAATAATAAAATAAATAATACTATTATGTGAGCATAAAGTTAATGAAGTAGTAGAGTGTGGGAGAAATCGAAGTGCCCTTTCTGTTAAAGTGACAAATCCAAATGCCATTTCTGTTAAGGTGAGAAATCAAAGGGGAAAAATTAAGTGTTTTCGAATACTTAAGTGCTACCTCTACTCAATGGAGCCGCATATCTTGGGCTGAAATATCTTGTTACGTACGTTGTAACCGAAATGACTTAATAAAGTCCGTTCCCTTCTTTATTCCTTTTTTCTCTGCCTTCTAGTTTCAATTAATAATGCACAATATATGTTTCTTATGTACATAATATATTTTTTTTATTTTTTATTGTATTTTTTGTTTCTAATGTTTTTTCTTCATCTCTTTTGCTGTATCACCTGTATAAACAGAATTGTAAGGCCAACATTAGTGCGTTCCAGACATGCCATTTGCAGAATGTGCACATCAGAGGGCAAATTACAGGAAGTTATTTTCACAAAATCTAAACATGGCAGGTAAGTCTCTCTATAGATTGAAATCACTTCTCAGTTCCTAATAATCACTTTATCGTCAGATTTGCTTATAGATGTGCGAAAGCAAGCCGTTGGGGTGATCGTTTGCCAATAATAATTGGAGAACCTTTTTCTACAAAAGAGATGTCTCCATATTCTACTGAAAGCAAAGAAAATACTCTCAGTAATTCGTTAGACAATCGTTCAACGTCAATTTAGTTTTTTACATTCTTTTAAGAGAAAAAGTTTCAACTGGCCCAGGTTTTCAGTTTGGTAATTGATTTCATCCGAAAAATAATATAATAAAATAATTCAACTTTTCAATACATGCTTATTCTTATTTATTACAATGTAAGAATAAAATTGCATCTATTAAACTCCCGACTAACATAAAACGTTTTTGATGAGCTCGTATTTGTTCATCAAGAGATTTTTTAAAATTCATATTTACAGTGCAGGGAACGCATTGATATATAGCGGCCAAATGCTTTAGAGCACCATACGTGTTACCCGTTTTCTGCCACCACACAAAAGGTGATTCGTCCAGATTGACATAGACTTCGGTTCGATAGCGTTTTAGGTCAGCTTCGACATTGCTTTGCTCATTTGCCAGCTGCTCCGGAGGTGTTTCAGTCAAATCAAAAAATAACTCTAAATCTGAAAGCAATACGTTTAGACAATTAAACAGATCGTGGGTCATCGATTTCTTTGGCATTACTTGATTTCTTCACATTTGTGTTTAAAGGCGTCTTTGGTCGAACTTCTCCAACTTGTATCGAACTATCAAAACCTTGGCTTTCACTAATTGTATTAAATTTCTCAGTTAGGATTTGCAAGCATTTGTTAAAATTGTTAACAGTTATTAAACGATGAAATCTTGGATCCAATAAAGCCGAAATCGTTAAATGGTCATCAGATAAAATACTGAAAAACTGAAAATTTGAAAACCATATTTAGAAACTTAGAACTTTTGCTTACAAATATTGAAGCTTGCTTTTGATAGCAGATTTAATAGAAGCCACAAATTGATCATCATTTTCTGTTACAGTCAACTTTTTATTCAACACTTTACATGTAATGGGTGATAACATGCTGTTTAACGGTACCTCTTCTCCTTTTAATGTATCCAATGTTACCTAAAAGTATATATAACTGAAAAGCAACGTTTTTCTACTATTCCAGCATAACATACAGCAAGTGTGCTCAAAGTGTCCACTATAGCCTTTGAAGAAGCCACTAAACCTTCTGCTTCTTCCGGCCATGAAACGGTTTCCGTAAAAAATTTCAATAATTCATAATAAGTCCAGGGGAAATTTTCGTTTGCTTGCGGTATATTAACATCCTAAAATGAAAACTTATAAATTGGTTATCTTAAATAATATTTCTGTGGTCCTAATTTCGTCTCAGTGATTGTAAATGATAGACTAAACGTAATCAAAATTGTGGATATTGTGGCGGAATTTTCATGTAATCCGTGCTCCTATGTTCGTAAATCAAATACCACAAAGTTTCATTATTTTAAGGTTTTAAATGTAAACATTTTACAGTATTACCGACTGCACTTTGCAAAAAGTTAACGAATGTTGGTTTCGTACTTTTTGTTTTTTTTTTTGGATATAGGTCCTTCTCATATTTCATTTGTGGACATTAACTCTTAGCCCAACTTCTATTTTATGAGGAGATGCAGAGCGAACGTGTCTACAAATCGACTGAAGTTCATTAAAAGACTAAGTTACAGTTGTCTGAGGAAAACTTATCGTATATGATTTTGAAAATTATTGAATACCTTTGTACTGAGATCCATAAAGTAACGCATGATGACGTTTTTGACTCCCTCTATCAGTGACGCAACAGCTGGCAGGTCGTAGACGCTTTTCAGGCAATAGTTTATGATAACGTCGTAAGACAAAATGATCGGAATGCCTGAAATGAAGTCGTAGTAATAATACATAGATGTAGGTAATGGCATCTAACTCACTTTTGCTGTTAAGAAAACGCCTTAAATAGTCATCATAATCATTAACAATAGCGGCCTTAACGCCTAAAACGACAATGGTAACAATAATACTTAAATAAAGGGAATGTCCTCCATCTTACTTTTGCTGTTACGAAAGTGCTTTAAATAATAATCATAATCATTAACAACAGCGGCGGTACAATTTTGTAAATTGAAATCCTCGAAGGCTTCTTCAAGCAAAGAGTATTTATTGTATTCCATAGTGCAATAAAGCTGGTTGATTAAATTATATTCAGGTGAATCATTGGTGTAGTTATAATAAATAGACAAAAACTGTATATCCTCTACATTTGTCCATATTTCGAACCCCAATGAGAATGGTTTAATTTGGGAATGCATTTTTAACTGATCAGCTATGGATGTTCGCTTATCGCTGTACATTTCTTTAATATATGATGTGATCTGTATATTAGAAAATTTATTAAGAGAAAGACCTACGAAATAATTTCTCATAGACTTACTTTTTCAGGAGGTGGAATTGTTAAATTTGGTGCGATTATTTGTGTAAACTTTGAAAATCCTGGCTCATAAAGTGTATCGATATTTCGCATATCATCTATTACTAAATTCACGATATGAAATTGAAACTGATAGGAATCTAACGTTTCACTACCATCTTCAACGGCAATAGTAACTTCATTGTCATTGTTTTCAAATTTTTTAATGGTGTGAAACTGAAAGGATGTAGCATTCTTTTCAAGTCCTGCTGTCACTCCAATTTTAGTGAATTGATTACTGTCAATGTCTTCATCATCTTCGTATGTTTCCGGCACTATTGACTCATAAAGGACTGATTGGTCATCGCAGCCTTCACCAGATAAACTGGTATTTTGGGAAGTTTCAAAATATTCCGTCTTCACCTTGCGTTCATTTGGTAGTCCACGTTTTACAATAACAATACCATGGGTACTTTTTTTAATCACTTTTCTTGGGGGAACTTTTATGCCATTTTCTGCAACAATTTTATTGAAGATTTCCTTATGACGGTATTGAAGATGGGCCCTTAAATTTGTGGTATTGCCGTGATTGGTTAAGACCTTGTGACAAAGAATGCATACGACATTCTGTTTCGTTATAATGCAGTCGTCTTCATTTGTGGGATAACCAAAATGGCGCCAGTAAACGCTTTTCATTTTTGGACTATGCAGTTTCGCAAACTTCAACGAATTTATGTGAGGGTTGCTCATGTTTCCCTGCAACGGATCTGACATGTTTGAAACAAAATCGATGTAAATATTTTGAATAGAATTGCACTCTTTATTGTTTGACTGTTAATATATCAATAAATTTCTAATGCGATATCGCGTCATCGACCATTTAGATTATCGATGTTGACAGAGTTACCAAACCGTTATTATCAATACATCAACAATTCTAACAAATAGCTGACCAAGTTAATTATTAAGTTTATTATGAGTCTTATGAGACTTACGCCAACTGAAGAAGCAGAAGTTTATAATTGGGGGCTGACACAATCAAACTTCGCTTCGCCTAAATTGTTTCCAAATTGTCGTTTTTCGTGGAACTTTGAAAACTTCAGTCGTTTTTTGTGGAAACTGAGTCCGCTTTCGTGGATTGCAATGCTTAGTTGAACATATCTGTAAAACAAAACAAAAAAAAACACATGGCTAATTTTGTTGTATGTGGGCTATCACAAAAATGCGTCGTTTTTGTTTTCGGGTTAAAAACTACAAAGTGATAAACATAGTAACGGGTACTCGCCCTACCATATTGAAAATAAACTTAAGCGCAACCTTATAAATTGAAAATTAACTTAGGCGCGACCAAATGGCTGTGTCACAAACATATCAAAATATGACAAGAAATCGATAACTAATTGCGCTTACGTACAAATTTCTCTATTAACTACTACTTTCTTATCGTTTCGACATTGTAGAGGGTAAATAATGTTAAAGTCAATGAAAAGATTCTACTAAATATAAGCGCTTCGGAAGGCTAAATACTGAGGAAACAAAAAAAGGATTTTCCAATAACCGACTTGCGAATAATGTGCTCCTCATTTTTCCTTTATTTTACGTTATTCATAGGTTGACATCATAAGTAGCCATATTTGTGAAACTTTCGCTTGATATTTTAGAAGATTCAATTAAATTATAGAATCAAATTATACAATAAGAGAGGGCATCTGCTCTCTGCATTACAGGGTTTGATAAAATTGGGTAAATATTTACTTCTCAGGGCTATCAGGACTTTCACTGCCAACTACATTGGCCGCTTTCGAAGACGAATTACCCATTACTTGCATAAGGGTGGAAGTTTGGTATCGTACTTTAATCCACTTTTTCCTGTTTTTGTTTTGTAAGGAAGTGCGCAATTCAGTCGTATAGTCGTATATCAAGAAAAAGAAAACAGATGAAATTGTCAATTGAATCCACTCAGATGTTGAGCTGCCACGCTCATAGCAGCCCCGTTGGGTCCGCGGAATACAATTGGGACATTGATCTGCCCCCCCGACATGTAGAATGTTTTAGCCGCTGAATTTATAACCTTGCATCAAATTGTTTAAAGATATAAAAATTCGTAAAGTATTTAGAGATCTCAATTACAACCGTGAATAATATATTTGATTTTTTTTCAGACGAAGGAACATATTGTGGAAAAGTATGGCGGTGAAGAACATTGAAGAACATTTGCAAGCACCACCTAAATCGCTAAATCGCTACTGTTGGCCCAAACCGAAGACTATATAGAATATTCGTGTAGCGGCAAAGGAATGGAAAAACCAAAAGCTCGTAGTATATAAGGATATTACCTTAGTAATGTATAAACTGGGATTATTTGGGAAAAATGAAAATCTCATATTAATCTATTGTTATTTTGAAAAATTGAAAAATTTGATGATAATTCTTTACATATATTCATACAAGTGCTTGAAATATAATATATAATCTCTTTTATATAAATGTATAAAAAATATGCATTTATCTCCCCTTGTACGTCTCCTCAATAGTTTTATACAATTTTTATAGGCGTGGCATTCGATTTTACCTTATTTTCAAAAATAAAAT